>NC_141548.1:10077500-10272500 GCF_021556685.1 Rattus norvegicus | reverse complement strand
CCTGCTGAACACTCTCCCGTTGATCGCCATCAGAACTTCCTCCGCTAGTGCTTGGACTGTCATCAACTCTCTGTGCCTCGGTGGACATCTTAGATCCTGGGTTAAAGAATGACATATCACTTATCCTGCTTTGGAAGGGACTACAACAAGGTATGTCCAGGATGGAGAGAAAAGGAGCCTGCGAAAGGATAATTAGGTCTAAAAATGAGAACTGTCCATTTAAAGAACAAACAACTCTGGGGTTTGCATGCACGGAAAACTTAAACACGACGTTGGTAGTGATTTTATTCACAAGGCTGAAAGTGAAAATGATTGGAGTGTTCTCTAATTGGTGGGTAGAGCACGGTGCATCCGCTGACACAGACCTCAGACACAAGGACAAATGAAGTCTACATGCTTCCACATGGTAAGTGAGAGAAGCTGGTCTGAAGGACCAGAATGTCCAAGCCCATTGTGAAGGGTGTCCAGACAGGTATATCCATGGGAAGGTAGAGACATAGTACAGGAAAGCGTTTTCTAATGGGCGGAAAGTTTCCATCCAGTGATAGTACTATTCTTCAATTAACTAATCAACTAGTGCTTATTGTAGAAAAGCCTCAGAGTTGTCCTGCTTTGCTTTGGAGTGCTGAGGACTGGACTCGGGGTCTTGGCATGATAGGCAAGTGCTCTTCCACTGAGCTACCTGCAACCCCTGGCTGTACACTTCAGGATGGTAGACTTGAGGCCAGAGGTGCAGTGTGGGCAGTGTGCATACTCGGCAGAGCTCGAGCTCCAGTGTCTACAAAAATGGAGAAGGCTACTTTTATAAGGTGAATTAGAGCTCAAAACAACTGGCACAGGATAAACCAGAAGGGGTTGGAGAGATCGTTCAGGGGTTAAGAACACCGGCTGCTCTCCCAGAGAGGCTGGGATCAACTCCTAGCACCCACATGGTGACTCACAATGGGCTGTAACTCCAGTTCCAGGTAATACGGCGCCCTTGCTGGCCCCCTTGGGCACTCAGGCACATATGTGGTGCACAGACATACAGGCAAGCAAACATCAGTACATAGAATATAAAATAAATCTTCTGGGGAGGTGGGGGTTGGGCTGAGAGCCTAATTTTTACAGGTACTGGGTGAAGCACTTTGGGCTCAGCTTTGAGAAGTCCAGACAGGTAAAGAGAACTGTAAAGTATCTTGACAAGTTGGCGCAAACAGGCACAGGACTGAGAGATAGGGGTACCGTCATGCTAATATCCAATCGGTATATCCTCAGAACTGGGCCAAGCTTCAAGTCCTCTCAGCTGGAAAGTTGTTTTAAGTAACCTTTGTGATAACAGAACAGAGGCCACGTGGTCCCAAATAAGAACTGAAGCTTAGGAGGGTGTGGGCACTGACCCAGCTCCACTAGCGAACAGAGTTGCACAAGAGATAGAGACTGGAAGGAGACACTGAAGGATTCCTTTTTCCTAGTCTGGAGGAAATCTCCCTCGAGGTTTGAAATTCACTTTGCTCTGAGTTCATGCCCCCAGAGCAGCTCTGATTACCAACTCAATTTCCTCAATACTTTGATACCTGGGTAGCCGTTATAACCCAGATAGCAGACACGAAAATGTGCTGAGGGAAAAGGATAGAGCCCTTCTCATTTCAGCACAATCAGCCCCAGTTTGATCCTTACTATCCCACCCTGTGTGACTTAACAAGCTGACAGACCTAGAACTGAACTGACAGAAGGTCATGCTCAGACGCTACAGGGCCTCGAGCCACCAGCGATCACTTTGGGTATCGGATACCTAGAGCTCAGACAGGTCTTTGAAAAATGAGACTGCCTATGACTAGAGCCATCACCACCACCACCGCCATCATCCTCATCAAGAGCAAAACACCCCGCACACACATACATGGGAGAGGGAGGGAGGGAGGGAGGGAGGGAGGGAGGGAGGGAGGGAGAGAGAGAGAGAGAGAGAGAGAGAGAGAGAGAGGAGGGGGGAGAGGGAGAGGGAGAGAGAGAGGGAGAGGGAGAGAGAGAGAGAGAGAAGAGGGAGAGGGAGAGAGAGAGAGAGAGAGAAGAGGGAGAGGGAGAGAGAGAGAGAGAGGAGGAGAGGGAGAGAGAAAGAAGGGAAGGAGAGGGAGAGGAAGAGGGAGAGAGGGAGAAAGAAGGGAAGGAGAGGGAGAGGAAGAGGGAGAGAGGGAGTTTTATCCAAAGTCCTCTTGAAAAGGACCCTTTTTGGTTACCCTTAAATTGAGACTTTGAAATAAACGCTGTTGACATGGTCAAGAGGAAGCTTCAATGCACACAGAAACATTTCACTTCAAACACAATTTATTACCTATCATTACCTAGTTCAAAGACATGACCTAATAACCCTGATCAGCTTTCATCATCATTGGTTCAACCTGGAGTTGGTTCAAAACCATGGTAGCTCTTCTAAATGCAGGCCTTCAACAGACCGGAAGTTTTATACGACAAACTTATAAAACAGATACGTACAGCAAAGGCCTGGGAGAATCGGGAAGCACAGTGATGATGACGCGTCCAAAGACACTACATGTGACGTCACCACCCTCATCCTAGTCCCTTTGTTCATAACAAACAGTAAGGCTGTTTGAATAGCTGTCAAACACTCACAAGACATCCGGCCTGTGCTCCCACCTCTCCTGTAAATGGAGGGCATCATTCTCCATGGCTAAGACACCTTTTATGAGCAATAAAGTCACTTAATAGAACACTGAAATTTTATGTCAGTTATGTTTCCCGTCTAGCTCAAAAAGTCTGAGCATATTTCTTAGGGTTTCTTATTTGACTTTAACCTTCTCATTACTTGGGTTTAATATTTGTACTCTTTCTCAGCTTGCTTCTTTGAGCTAAAATATACCTAAAGTTAAAAGCCTTGTAAGTAGGTACCCTATAGCTTGCTGGATAAGCAGGTGTATAGGGAAACAGAAAGAAGCATTCTTAGGATTAGATGCTCTCAGGGGCAGGACACCGTGGGCACTCTTAAGAGATGTGAAATCAGTGAGAAACTGTTCTATGTATCTGAAACCTGAGGCAATCCATCACACGGCAGACACCAGAACTGCAGGAAAGTGGCTCCCTTACACTGCGGCCACGGCTATGACTGCTGTGTGCTGAGTCAGTCGTGAAGTGCGCACTCGTTTCGATACTCTTTATGTGCACACCTGATAATGTGTAAACTCTACAGTTACTGAATAGGCCACTCCGTGATGTAGTGGGCTACAACCTGAAACTGAAACATCCATGACTACAGCAGAAGACCAGAAGAGTAAAGGACTAAAACTACTACTGAAGGTCTGGGGGATGGGGCTCAGTTCCAGAGCGCCTGCCAAGCATGTATGTTAAGGCCTGGGTTCCATACAGAACACTTCCCCAGAATCTTCTGAAATGGCTAAACAGAAGCATCGCTTCTATAGTTTTACAGCTTAAAAAAGTCGTTTCTACTTTTCATCTAAGATACCTTATCTGACCCAAAGTTTTACCTACTAATGACAGATCCTCCTGAGGCCACTGATAAGCACTACAAAAACCATTCAGAAACAAAGGCTCTGTATCCCATTTTCAAATGTCAAAAGTTAAGAGACTCTCTGCTGGATTACAGAAAAAAAGGGGACAACGTGATCGTGTACTCTGGGACAATTAATTCATATGAGAGGAGACCCTCTATAGATAATTCAAATTAACTCTGTGTCAAATTGGTGTCTCGTCTCTCTAAAGTATAAATGAGTAGGCTCCTGCATTAAAACTTCCACATATTATCTTTACTAGCATTTTAAAATTAATTCCTAAAGAGCTAATTCCCTAATCTAGAAGGAAGCTAGGTTCCAGGGATCTCACTAAACACAAATGCATCCTCCAACGACAGTTTCAAAGAACTTAAGGCACCTCAAGTGGTATTTTTACTTCAGATTCAGAGCAAACCGTAGTCCCTAACTAAACATAAATGCATTACATTTAAGAATTGAAACACTCATTTTCTAAGCTTTGTTGACTATACGCTCTGTGATGTCATGGGGTTCTGGAAATTCCCTGCCAGCACATAGAGAGTGAAAGTAGCCTGTTTCAGAAAAACTAAAGGATCTGGCTGCAAATCCCAGCGAGGAAAGCAACAGTACTGCAGTCCACATTACTATCCAAATCACCAAATATCAAGATTTTCAAAAGCTCAGGAAAGCAAGAATTCATTTGTGCTGCTCCGACAGGAAAATGTGAACTTGTCGTTGACGTCCCGGTTTCTCTACTTGGGATTTCTGAACTTTTCCAAAACGTGAAATGTTGTATGTTATGTGCCGATCATGTAGCGCTACCCAGCTTTCCAAGTGACTGAAAAGATATTTATTCGAAAAATAAAAGTGGAGCACCTGACTGGGGGAAGTGCTGTGCCCTAGGGGAAAGAGCTCAAGGTACGGCATATGAAAACACTCCATCTTCATCGCACACAAACGAAACTGCAAAGCGCCCAGGAGCATCCTGACTGCCTGAGTAAAGACAAATATTTAGATTCCCAAGACTCGGACTTGGTTATCGCATCTCTAGAGCGTGTTTTTCAAAATGCAAGGATTTAAAACTAAGACGAGCTCTTAAAAATCTTTCTGAACAGTAAGGCAATCAGAGGCAAGTCCTAGCAAATTCTTTTGTACTTTAAAATGGAAATACTCGAGTAGACCCTCAAAATGACACAATGCAGGGTTGGACGATAAGAGTCTTGCAAACCAGCAAATGGGTCCAAGAGCTGCCACCAAGCCCAGGGTGATGATGTCTCTCTAATGCGGCCTTAATTTCCTTTAGGGAAGATGGATGGGGCATTTCTGGTTAGTCGTGGGAAAAGACGCAAGAAGCCAGGCTTTATGTTCATTAGAATTGGAAAAAGGCAAATGGATCAAAACATTAGGAGCAAAGAAGGGGGTGGGTGGGGGTGGGGGGACAGAGGGAATCCAGTTTCCAATCAGGCCAGTGGGGGCTGCAGAGAAGCCAGAGGAAAACCGGCTTCGGAGCCAAACTGTGCCAAGCACCAGGCATTACAAAAGACCAGTGTGACGCCCCCCACCCCGGGGCATCACGCACACACTCAGCCGGTATTCCCGGGCGGGCCCTCGCCCGCTTGGACACCTCGTGTAGCAATTATGCAATTAGGGAAGAGCTCGGGACAGCCGGGCACTTTGCACCGCGACATCCATCCTGGACTTTGCGGAGACTTAGTTCCTGGCTGCGGTGGGCGCGGGAGGGGAGAGGACAGGTCCTCGAAGGCGAAGGAGGGCCACACTCTGCGGGAGGGGGGAGGGGCGCGCGGGCCCCAGCGGGCACGCGCAGGGCCAGGGAGGCCTGCGGGGCCGCGGGCGCGCGCCCGAGCCGAGGCCGCGGCGGGGGCGGGGATCTCGCCGGTCTGCCCCTCGCCGCGTGGGGTCCCCGCGCGCCCTACGCCGGGGCTCCGGCCGCGGCCACGCCCGCCCGCCCGCGCCTACTCACCTCGCGGCGCCGCCCGCGCTCCAGCCGCGGCTCGGACGCCGAGTCCGGGAGTGAAGCCGCCGCCTCCGCGAGCCGCCGCTGCCGCCGCCGCCCGCCGTCCGCGCGCGCCCCCTCCCAAGCGCGCACTCGCCCTGCCTGCCCCGAGAGCCCGCGACAGCGCGAGCCCCACGTCGGCCTCGCGGTGCCGCGCCCGCGAGCCCGCGACGCGCTTTGGCCCCGCCCCCGCCGGCGCGTGCCCGCGCGCGGGGGGGACCAGTAAGGTGCGCGCGCAAAAGTAAAGTGACAGCTGAGTCCTGGGCCCGGTAAAGGCGGGTTAGGGCGAAGGGAAATGGAGGAGGGAAATCGAGGCTCGACGGCGGCGCGAAGGGAGGGACGCGAGGACCTTGACGAGCGCGCGCAGTAAAGGGACACGCATTAAAGGGACACGCGGGCTAAGGGGTGGGGGTGCGTTTCAGGAGGGTGCAGTGCGGCGGAGTTGGATGAAGGGTAGGGAGACCCCCTCCCCCCCGACCCACACACACCATGCACCCACCAGCTTGTGCTCGTGCAGGACCCACCTGCCCCGCGGTTGGGAAACTTCGCGTGGGCCCGGATGAAGCCTCGCTTTACCCCATAACTGCTGCAGGAAAGGTCCTGCTGAGCCTAGTTCTGTCCAGGAATGCTGGCTGCCACCCTGGGAGGCTGCGGAGGGCGGGGCGGGGCGGGGCGAAGGGTGCAGCACTATCAGAGTGAGTGGGAGGCTGCCACTGAAAGACCCGCGTGGGACAGTAGCTGTGCTGTGAGTGGCCTGAGGAATATCAGGTTTCCCAGTCATTGTAGCCCAAAATAGGCACTGAAGAAAAAATTGCACATTCTGGGTTAACTCAGCACCCATGAACTCACCTCATCACCACCACCACCACCACCACCACCCACACACACACACACACACACACACACACACACACACACACACACACACACACGGCCCTCCAGCCTATCATAACAGCTAAGATCTAAGACTACTCTTAACTTCTGTGAGGATTCTTGGGAGCGGTTGAGCCCATGCAGTAGTTCTGCCCAACAGAAAGGGCTGGGACCTCCATTCTCACGGATGAGAGGGGAAGACCCATTACGCTCCAAGACACTTGAACAGTGATAGCCAATACATAGGAAACCATGGGGAACCCAGCCTAACAGCCTAACACCTAACAGGTGGCCATAGGCCACCATGAGAATGTGAAGCCCTGAGTCAATCAAGAACTAGTGAAAAAAGACGCCAGAGACTAGAGCAATACAAGACCCAGAACCGGCTTCTGGAACAGAAAATGCTTCCACGAGATGCATTCTTCAAGAGTTGGCTTTTAACTAATTAAGTCACTGAAAACTGCCCCAAGCAGCTAATGGTGTCTAGCCTGGAACTCACCACTGAGGAAAAATAACAGCACCTTTGTCCTTAGGAATGTCAGCTCAAGAATGTTTGGGAGGGAGGGTTGGAAATGGTGAAACCTGGTTTTCTGGTTTGTGTGGCCACGTACAGCTGTCTCATGGTGTATTAGGAGAATACTAATACATGTACTAGTACAGTGTGTTAGTAGAAATGCATCATGTTTAAATATTATCAAATACAGTATTTCACAGACAGTCTTAAGTGTCTATATAAATTATCTTCCCTCATGGAATCTTTGCACGTTCTCGGTTTGCAAATATCCTGATCGTTTCAAGAGTACAGACATAGGGAAGACTTGGTTGTGTTTTGAAACTCTTTAAAAATTGTTTTGTTTTGATGCTGGGATTGGACCCAGGGCTTCAACAGGCTAAGCAGGCACAGGAGTTCTGCCACTGAACTCTACCCTGTGCCCCTGGTAGCCTACGCTTCTGTGTGTGCTGTTGGCTTACAGTGAATGTTTCATGAGGAAGCGTGCTTCTGCCCCAGCCGCTGTCAAGTCGTTTTGTAGTTCCGTCACTGGCAGTGGGGCCTGGGGATGCAGTGATGTCAGTTTCCACTCAGGGGATAGGATTGAAGAACTTCGCTGCATTTGTTGATCTGCAGATGTTTTAGCTGATATTTTACAAAATTCAAAACGGGACTATAAGTCCTATTCACCCTTATCATTCATCCTAGGAATACCTAACTATCATGGGCCAGGCGCTTGTTTACTGAGTATAGGTAGGAATATGACTGTGAAAGAAAACGAATGCTGGTCCTCACAGGACTTCCTGCTCCTTACCCTTGTCAGTTTCACCCTCTACATTCAACCATTAGTGAATTCCGCTGATCTTGTTGTCTAAAATGTCTGCTGATCATTACTCCAGAAAGCCACGACCCCAGGCTTATGACAGTGAGTATCTATCACAAAATGTGACATTTCTAACACAACAGCTATGCCCCAAGACCTCAGTGTGGAAGTCTAAGGAAGCCTAAGGAAGGTGAGGAGGCCGAAGAAAGCATTTAGGAGCCAGAAGACGTGGAGGACTGCAGCAAAACAATGTCTCGGGGCATGGTAGGGATGATTTACCTATAGACTCAAAAGTGTGGCTGCCTGCATAGAACCGAATGGATCAAAATGCCGATATAGATGTGGGGGGATGGGGGAGGACTCAGAAGCTCCACCTCCAGGTGCAGAGCTACAGGAATTGAAGGCCTTCTAAGGTTGCCCAAACCCAAGTGGTCAGTTCTACATGTGTATACATACATGACCGACTCTACCTGCAGTCAATAGTGTACCTTTGTGCCTCTGAGTTACAGAAGGGGAGGGCATAAACTTGGGATTTGAGACAAGGATCTGGGTGGAGATGGGAGGATTTAGAGAAGGGCAGGAAGTAGGATGTGATGAAAATGCATTGACCTCATACAGGAAGTTCTCAAAGCAAAGCCCCCAAGAAATGTCTGCTGTCATATCTGTCTTCTCATCCCCGCTTACTGCTAATTCCCTCGTCGGGGTGACAGTGGAGTCAGTGGAAGGTCCTGACTGTTCTTCACACACACACACACACACACACACACACACACACACACACACACACACACAGACAGAGAGACAGAGACAGACAGAGACAGAGAGACAGAGACAGAGAGACAGAGAGACAGAGACAGAGAGACAGAAACAGAAAGATGGAGAGATGTGAGTTTCTAAAACAGAGTGGCAGGACAGGCTTGTTGTCTCAATACTCAGAAAACAAGGGCAGGAAGATTCCAAACTGAAGGCTTCTCTGGGGAAAAAAACAAAACACTAAAACACAGGTTACGTTTTGTCTCTCCTCCTCTCAAAAAATGTCAGTGGTTTTGCATCCTGCAGCAAGAGTAGTGTTCTCCTAATAGCTACACTCCCTCCTCCTCCTCCTCCCCTTCCTCCTCCTCCCCCTTCCCTTCCTCCTCCTCCCCTTCCTCCTCCTCCTTCCCTTCCTCCTCCTCCCCTTCCTCCTCCTCTTCCCCTTTCTCCTCTTCTTCTACCTCTTCCTCTTCCTCTTCCCCCTCCTCTTTATCCTCCTTCTCCTCCTACTCCTTCTACTTCTGCTCTTGCTCTTCCTCCTCCTCCGCTGTCTTTTGCCCCTAACAGGACTTCCAGACTTTTATACTCATTCTTGCTTATTCCTAGAACATTCTCCCTCCGGCAGAACTTTCTTTTCTTCTCTGCTTTATTTTGCTTATCGTGATCACATGGCATAATTTTACTTGTTTTGGTCTCCTGATCTTTCCCACCCTGCTCTCACCTGTTAGTAAGCACCTTTCGAGAAAGATTTTGTTGACTGGGCTCACTGCTGTGTACATTCAGTAAGCACTGCTTAAGTGAGGGAAATTCAAAGCTTTCTGTTGTGATACCTTCTGTAATAATAAACAGTGCTCACAGTGTTTTTAATTTGTGCAAGACAAAGCTCTAAGCGCTTTGCCTGTACCAGGTCACAACCCTGCGTGGCTTGGTTTCATTTGACCAGCCCTGCCGTCCAGAAGAAAAATAGAGATGCCGAGATGCCAGTTATGTAGCGACTTGCCCACAGTCAGCATCGGATTTGAAAACAGCAGTTTGGTTTGGTTCTGTGTGTGAACTTTAGAGATACCGTACCATGAACCCCTGTTATATATTCATGCCTCTTCCCATGTTTTCAGTTCCATTATCTCCTTCAGTGGTTGTTGAGGCTTGGCTTATTGCTATGTATTTTAACGCTAATTGCAGGCTCCTAAGGCCTGGTTGCCCCTAAGACAAGAGAGTCCACACATAGACCCAAGTGATGCTGTGTTACCTTGCCCTCAAGTTACTTCTGACTGCAAACTGTAGCTGGGCAGAATTAAGATAGGCAGAGCTTGGTGTTCTTTCTCAGGCTTGGGGATAAGAGGAGACTATGAGAGGAGAGAGAAGAAGGTGGAAAGAGGAAAAAGAAGGTGTGTGTGTGTGTGTGTGTTATCCAAGAACTGAAGATCAAAGGCAGGGTAGGATCTCCGGATTGGAATTAAAAATATTTAACAAGTAGTCATGAACTTACCCTTCCCTCCTACATTCCTTCTCTCTGAGCTTTAATATGTATTCATTTCCCAGCAGAATTGGCAACTAGTATTGTTTTGAAGGGCCCCTCTAACTTTGACACAGAAAAGCTCAGGAGAAGGTAGACTCACTATTTTGGATGAGTGATAGGAACATTTCTCTGGGAGTACCAAGACTAGATTTCAGCAGAAGGCGTCACAGTGTGGATCCCTGACTGGTGAGTCTCCTTTCTTATTAGACACCTAATGAGAAGGGGTTATAAAATGTTAGATTCCACTGGGGGTGGGGGGGCGGGGTGATTTAGTGTAAGCTTGAGTTTACTAGTGATTAGAATGCTAATTGTAGATCTAATGCTAATGCTAATGCTAATTAGAGTGGGACTAGGTGTGGTGGCACATACCTGTTATCCTAGCACTTGGGAGGTTGAGGCACAAGGATCATGAATTTGTCTAGCCTGGCAAAACTCTGTCTCAGAGGACCACAGACTGGGGACTGTAACTCAATGGTACAGCACTTGCCCAACCTGGCCAAGGCTGAGGGTTCAATCCCTAACTTGGAGAGCAAATTAAGAAACCCGAAAGACAGAAAGACAACAGAGAGGGGTTTTTAGATTAAAGTCTGTAGGCACATGTGACCACCAAGAATATTTTAGGTATTAAAGAAGGGATAACACGAACGTTTTAAAATGATGGCTGATGCCTGTAATGCAATATATGGGGGTCGGAGGGGAGGGGGTGAGGCAGGAGGATTCCCATGAATTAGAAGTCAGCATGACTACATAGTGAGTTCTAACACCAGCCCTCATGAGATAGCTCAACAGATAATGACACTTGCAAGCAATAGTCTGGTGACACGAGTTCTGTCCCCCACACATACATAAAGAAGGAAGGAGAGGGCTACGTCTCATTGTCATCTGACCTCCACATGCTCGCAGTGACATGCATGCCTTCCCATCATCGTGCACACACGCAGTAGTAAACAAACAAATTTGTAAAGGTTTCAAAAGACATGAATGTCCAAGAGTGACTTCTCCAGCCCCTAGAGCCTGCATGCATGTATCATCCAATGTCTATGACCGCTCCTAACCAATCCCTGTCTCTGGCATCCACACTCCTATGTCTTTCCCTCCATATCCTAGGGTTCAGACAACACTGAGAAGTACACTGGTCATGCCTGGGCTTAGTTTATAAGAGATGTTAGATTTGCATCTCAGTGTATATAGCACCCCTACCCTCCCTCTGTCGTCCCTTTCCCCCTCCCTCTGTCCCTCCCCTCTTCCTCCCTCTCTCCCTCCCTCCCCCTCCCTCTTCCCTTCCTCCCTCCTTCTCATCTTCGCTCAGATTCTCTCTCATCTCTCACTTTGTCAGAAGCCGCCCGCCTTCTTGTAAGCAGCCTCACTGAGAAGCCAGTGTAGCTAGAAACTCAACTGCAAAAGCAGTCTCTGAAGCAGATCCCCCATCCTCAATCAAGCGTTCATCTGAAGAAAGCCTGGCCATCTTATCTAAAACGTGGTAAAAGGCCCTGAACCAGGAACACCCAGCTATGTCCCTCCTGACCTTCCTAACAAATGTGGGTTGTTTTTAGCTACTATGTTTCAAGGGAAATTTGCTACACAGCAGTAGATGATAAGCCGTGTTCTCGCCTCTTTAATGTCAGCGTTGTCTCCCTCTGTCTTCGGTGTCAAAGATCCTTCAGCTGCGCTAGTCGATTCGCAACAAGGAATCTCATTCCCCTGGAATGGACTCATGTCCCCAACCTCCCAGAAACAAGGAGGAAGGGGCTCGTGCATGTCCTAAGATGTGTCTAAAGATTCTCTGAGGGAGCCGAGGCTGTGGATGGGTAGAAGGGAAAAGGGCTCTCAGATATAAAAGAGTCAGGAAGGACAATCTTACTCTAAGACAGACAGCGCTCAGTAAGCTGAGACAGAGAGCCGTGGGTTGGCAGGCGGCGGGCAGCTCATTGTTGAGCAATGAGTTTAGAGATGAGGTCATCTTTGGGATGCTTGTTGTAACATTGTTAGTTTAATAAATAAAACTGCCTTCGACCTAAAACAAACAAACAAACAAAAACCTCCAGCAGGGAACAAGGGCACGGGATGGAAAACTTGCACTGGGTTGAGGAGGGCAGAGACACTCCAAGACCCTGGCTGTCTGCATCTGTGAGCCTGGCTCCAAGGTTCTTCCTGCCTTGCTGTGTTGATCCGGATCCTAGACTTAACTTCTCACAGACCCCATTCTTGCCCTGAAAATAAGGCTTTTCTTAGTTGTCTCATTCTTGTACCTAGTAAGGGCGCTGATTAAAGGAGACCACAGGAAGCCCCTAGACCGGAACTTGAAGCAACACGAGAGCCTTAGCATGTTGATAGTGTGAGGTCATGCCCCATCCGTCCCCAGAATCTAGAGCCGTCTCTCTCATACACAGTTTTTCAATGTTGAATGCCCTCCATATATGCTCGTGATTGAACATTAGTCCCTAGTCAGTGACAGTGTTTGAAAGGTTGTGAAATTCTTAGGAGAGGGTGTCTGGGTAGAGAAAGTTAGACCAGAAACAATGCTTGAAGTTTATAGACAGGCCCACTTCCTGGGCACTTGACTATGGATTCTGTAACAGGCTTCCTCACCCTTAGCTTGTCATGCCTAACCTGCCATTTTGAACTTGGTCATAAGCCGAAATACGCCCCCTTCTGTTGATTCTTATCAGGCATCTGGTTACAGACACAAGAAGTCTAAAGAGTACACTTGTGCTCCACCTTGTGAATGATTTCCCAGAGTCAACTGTGACTGCTGGGAATCCCTTGATCTCTTTTTACAGTGACTCCTTAATCCATAGGCCATACCTTGTCCATTTTCCTCTCTCTGGTTTAGTGGAAAGAGACATCACCCACAAGACTGTGAAGAGACTAGACATGACTTTTTTCCTCCACAGCCATTTTCCCCCACGTTATGGAGCTGTAAGAGTGGGGAATCATCATTTCAAAGTCACTTTATCAACACCCATTCCAAAGGCTACAGACACTTTTTAGTATTTCCCACAAATTCAGAATAGATATGGATGAATATTTCCCAGGTCTTCGTGAATTGTCTCTGTGAGCGTGCAGAGGCAGGCAGAAGGCAGAAGGGCCACAGACGCAGCCTCTTGAAACCCAACAGAGAATGCTTCTGATGATGGTAGAGGGGGTTTAGAAGTGCTGTGAAAAATAGACTAAAAAAAAAAAGGAATATTGGAAACATAGGTTTGTTGGAAGATAAAGCAAAATCATTCTGGATAAAGGTAATTTTAAGCAAGATATGTGATCTATTGCTTCCTGATTATCCCAACTCAAACCCTGTGAATGTTTAAGCCTGGGGAGAAGACTCTACGATTGAGAGTTAACAGCTGTTACTGGCAAACCCTGTGTGTTTAGCACACGAGAGGGAGGAAGCTGTGTGCTGGCCTGTTAACTGCATTGACGGTGACAGGGCTACCCAGGGAGGCATCAGTACAATGCTATTGGGACCATGTGTGTTTGGCCTTTAGCCATTTATAGAGAACGCATTATCTGTGGGATTTCATTTGTGGAAATGCAACCACTTCCTGGGGCCCCAAAGTCAAAACAAGGAAGTAGGGTGTGTTCTGCGGGGGCGGGGGGCACTCCAGGGACTTGTAAGGAGGTGTAAGGTTTGACTAGTGGAAGCCACCTTGCAGATGTGAAACCGAACCACTCCCTGATTCACACTCCATTCCGGACAGTGTGTAGATTTTCCTCACCGGGACGGCCCGACTCCGCTGACTGCCAGGCGTGTCCATGGTCAGCGTTGACTTTCTCCAGCCCTGAGTATCTTTCTGCTCCTCTCTTCATCATGCTTTGGGGGCTGTGGAGCCTTGTGGATAATAGTCCCTCTGTAGGAAGGTCCCCTCATTAAAAAATGGCTGTCTTGGTCTCTGAAGCTAGTATATCTTTGCCGTCACGTGTCTGTCACGTGACGTGGATTGGTGCACCCCGGTCATTTAAGCTACTCCTTTCAAACTCACTCTAACCTGTCCACATTTCTCTTAAAATACAGTACGGCGAACTGGACGTGGTATTCCAGGAGGAGTCTGCTGAGCGGAGGGCGGCAGGAGCTGAGAGCCACCTGCTTCTCCCCAAACCGCGAACCTAGCATCCCTAGTGGCTGAACGTCATAGAAATTTTCATCTCCTTCCAGCCATCATGAAACCGGGGTCAAAATAAATTCTAAAATATTTTAGGAGACTTAAAAGTCAAGAAAACAGATTATGGGCTGGAGAGATGGCTCAACGGTTAAGAGCACTGACTGCTCTTCCAGAGGTCCTGAGTTCAAATCCCAGCAACCACATGGTGGCTCACAACCATCTGTAATGGAATCTGATGCCCTCTTCCTATGTGTCTGGGAACAGCTACAGTGTACTTATATATAATAGATAAATCTTAAAAAAAAAAAAAGAAAACAGATTATAGTCTCATATCAATGCTCTGTGGTAGAAAACTTTACTTCTCAAGTTAGTGTGTACCTTTTGCACCTCTGACCTATGGAAATAAGGTTTTCGGCTTGAAAAAAAAAAGCCATAACATTCACCTCTCCCAGAAACTCTTGATTGGATCACGACATTGTGTATCAGTGGGAAACACAGAGATATTGATGACAAATTATGTACCTTTATCCCAAGGATATAGGGACTTTGCCAAACCCTTGCATTGGGATTGGCTTGACTAGGGTGGTGAGGGAATGGGGAAAGGACAGACAGACAGGAAAGCTGGGATCCGGTGGCCTAGGCACTGAGAGAGCCCACATGTAGAGAAGGCCACAGGACCCTGGAAGCCCAGCGTTTATTATAAGAGTTGAACAGAAAGGGAGAGATATTACATAGAGAAAAACAAGGAGGTAGCATTTACAGCACAGAGCTTGATCAAGAAATAGGCTTAGTTGGTCTCAGGGGGGACACTCTCTGCAGGGGATCATATTCAGGCCATAACTGTCTCGTGGGAGAACGCTACTGCAGATACTACACATACTCTCACTGTCCACACACGGACCAGAGGAAGACGTCTCCATCTCTCTAAGCTTTAGCTATCGTGTTCCCACCTGAGTGGGAAAAGCAATGGAATGGCTTCTTTCAAACTAACGGGGTTCATGTGCAGAAGACTGCCTCTGCCACTACCACCCATCTCCCACCCCAGTGCTGGAAATAGATCCCAGGGCCACGTACATTCTAGGTAAGTGCTTTGATTCTGAGCCCCAGCCCTAGCCCTAACGTTTTCTTTCCAACAAGCATTTGCTCTATTAAAATAAGAAAATTTTGTTACATAAACATGTTTACATTTATATCTAGAGCACTTTCTGGCACTGTCATGAATAATAATTAGTCCAAGCACGGTTGAATACACACTACAACCTCATTCCATATTATATTTAATAGCTTGTTTACCAAACTTATTTCTCCTCACAACACAAATTCAACATTCCCAACATGTCCCACGTTTTTGTGTTCCCAATGCTAATAGCTGAGTTATATGTAAGCACGCCCTTGTTTATTTTTGTCGTATTAAACCACAGCCTGTCTCACACCTCTTTACCTTCAGAGATCGTTCTGGGAATCCACTGCTCCATAATCAACTCTTCCAAAAGTTAGTGGCTAAAACAACAGCAAATTGGTTTTCTCGTTAATTGAAATTTGGCTAAGGGTGCGTGGAAACAGTGTATCTCTTCTCTTTGCCATATCACATGGGGGAGTTTTGCCTTCCAGATGTTTTGTTCATGTGACTGGTAAGTTGGTGCAGGCTGGCTAGGCTCTCAGTAGGAGTTCTGCAGAGAACTCAGATCCTCCTCATTAGAATGTAGTGTGCTTGGCTTCCTCACAGCACTTATCTCAAGAAAAGTCAAATGGTACACTGAGTGATTTCTAATGTAGGCCCACAAGCATACAGTGTCACTTCACAAACGGTGTTCACTGGAACATCCCCCAGGAACCCACCAAGACTGCCTGAGAAGGGAATTCGATTTCTCCACCTGACAATGGAATGGGAAGCTTCTAGAAGGATTAATAGGACTAGCAAGGCTGTTGTGTTAATCTTGTAAAATATATTCTGATGTAGATGTGTCGTTTCCTATGTCTGCATCCCTTTTCTCTCTGTTTATGAAGCCCAGGTCATCTTTCAGTGTTCTGTATAGATGCTGCTTTCTGAAACGCTCTTGCAACAAAGAGTTAATCATCACATGGTGGTTAGCTTTAATTTTCAAATCAGTACAACCTAGAATCCTCTGGAAAGAAAGTCTCAATGAAGAAATGTCTATATTTTGTGGCCTTTGTAGGATTGTCTGGGGGGAATGTTCTAACCGATGGGGGAAGAACCAGCCCTTTATGGGTGGTACCATCCCCTATGCAGACGGCTTCTGGATTGCAAAAGAGCGGAGAAATCAAGATGAATGCAAGCAAACCAGTGGACATCTGCTTTCCCTGTTCTTTGCTCTAGCTGTATATATAATGTGACCTACTTAAAAGGTCCAGCCTCCAGTCTCCCTCCATGGTGGATTGTACCTCAACCTTGTAAGACTAAAACTTTTCTCCCATTGTTGCTTTTGGTCAGGGCATTTAGTCACAGGAACAGAAGTGAAACCACACCACACCATCTCCGCTGTGCCACCTGTTTCTCATGTTTACCTGTGTTGTTCTGTATTAAGTGATTTCTTGCAAAAGGTGGGTTATGTCAAAATAAGGACCAGGGACTCTGTAAGAGCCAGTCCTACAAACCCTATGCACTGACTCCCCGGTAGCTATGACCAATGTCGGCACCTGGATGGTGAAGCCCTGGCGGCTCTAGAGCATGGTCAGCCCACAGGCATCATGGCACTGCTGGGTTCTGCTCACACAGCTAGCTGAGCAGGATCCCTGCTCCTAGCTTAGTGCCAGTCATCACCTGGAGCCTTATTGGAAAGGCTCAGCTTTAACAAAGCCCCAGGAGTCCACCATGTGGCAAAGTTTGAGAAGTGTTACCTTAAAGGCACCTCTGTGGCTGCTTTCCGAAGTGTCCAAGGGTCCATATCAATGAACTCGGTTGGAGACCACGTCCCAGCTTCTTGATCATGCTCCAGGAAACACGACCGCATGGCTCCCTGGGAGCTTTTTCTGAGTCTATCATCCTAGTGGGGTTTTGATATGGATGTCTTTGAATTTACTGATCAATATGAGAACGGACACTTAACAACAATATGTCTTCCAAACCGTGAGTATGAAGAATCTTTGCCCTTGTGCAGATACCCTTCATTTTTCTCAGTAATGTTTAATCATTTTTAGTGTATATGCCTTAAATTTTTTTCTTGTTAAATTTATTCTCCAATGTTTTGTTCTCTACACTTATTGTGACAGCTATTTTCATAACTTGAACTTCCAAAGTCTATAGAAATACAATTTAATTTTGCCTTGATTTGGTATACTTACAGTCATTTTAAGTTCTAGTAAAACTTTAAGGTTTTCACATAAAAATATGTCATCTAAGAATAAAGAATATTTTACTTCTTTCTCTCTAATTGAATACCCTTAATTTTTTAAAAAATTACTTTATTTTCTTTTTATTGTGGCACTAGCTATAGAAATTTCAGTAAAATGACTGAATAAAAGTATTGAAACCCGCTGCTAGTGGTTGGGACTAGAGTCTGGAGTTTCCAGTTTCTTGGCCTCTTATGTAGGGAACTGAAAGCCAGGGTAACACAGATGTGCCACAGAAGCCAGAATACTTTGTATCCAAGCCACAGAGCAGATACTAGAGGCTGATGCTGTGAAAACTGGAAGCTGCAACATTAGTTAAAGGTTACTAAGAGGTTTGCTTAGTTTCTGAAGGTGTCTACAAAGGAGCATAGCTTGAGTGAATCTCTATTTTGACTGAGAAATAATCATTTTTCCACTGTGTATATCCCTTCTCATTATGCATCAGATCTTAATCATTTGCATGCCTATGCATAGACAAAAGATAGGAAATAAGAAGTTCTCCTTGAAAGGTTAACAGAGGGCACATGTCCCCAAAACAGTTCAGGCTAGATCTACTCTTCTATTTTTATACCTGGATATGTTGGGAATTCATTTGAATAGAAACTATGCAAATCTGAGAGCTCGCAATCAGGGCTAGGAAAATATGCAGTTTTTCAGAGATGTCAGTAAAGGGATGGACAAGAGGTTCAGAGGTTGCTGTGTGTACAGTTTGAAGAGGGATACATGTGCATGGTACATACAGGTGAAGGAGTTAAGCTGCCCAGTGAGTTGTTATGAGAAGGAGAGGTACCAGGTTAAGCTAACTGTTTGTGTCTGCCTTCTTCCTGAACTTGGGAAGAAAGCATTGTCTTTCACAGAGAAGTATGATGTCGGCTGATAAAATACTACTATGTTGAGGAAGTTCAATTTCTTTTTCTTAGTTCAAAATTTTTTATTAACATTACATGTTGGGGTTTTTATATCAAAACTTCTATGTCTGTTTATGTCATCACATATCTTTTGCCTTTTATCATACTAGCCTAATACACCTTAATTATTTCTTTTTTTTTCGAAAGTCCATCCTGAAAGTTCTGGGGCTTTCCTGAAGGTCAAAGCCTGAAGTGGTTAAGGTTTCACTTCTGTTCTAGGAGAAACTATTTTTCCGCCCTGATATAAAATAACCAGTTTGTCAAATCTTCTGACTCCAGACCCCAGCTGGACTCCTGGTTTTTCCTTCTAGTGAGCTTTAAGCTTTCTCAGGAACGTTAGAATATCCTAAAATGGACTAAACTCCCAGAGAAAAGAATTGGTACAAAAATGACAACACAATCAGTTAAGATCTGCCTGTCCCTTTTCTACTGTCCTGGCAAGAGGAAAGTAAGTCTTCAGATGTGGCTGATCCAGGATATGGTTGTAGACTTAGAATTGAGAACTTCAGGAGATGATGTTGAATTAATAAGGATTCTCTAGGTGTGCATTTGGGTGAATGCCTTAATGAGTGAGTCTTCATCTGGTAAGAGCAAACATTCTCTGTGTGCTTACTTTGTCTTTAGATTCTACAGGGTACATTAAGTGGCTTTTTTCTGGGGGGCGGACCAGTCATCCTATGAAGTCAATACAGATGGTCTTCACCTTTGTAACAGTTCAGCTTATGGCTTTGCACTTGATACCATTGTCACTATGATAAGCATTTGGACTGTGAGTTGTAACAGATGATAAACGTGTTTTAATGATTCCTATTGCCATTGGTACACATCCTTTTCTGAAATACCTATTTAAATCTTTTGCCTGTGTTTTAGATGTATTTACTCATTTTTGTGTGTATATGTTTGTGCCTTCATGTATGTGTAGGCTCATTAAAATCATACACAGAAACCACTGCACACCTAATCAAATGGCTGGCGTTGAGCATGTGACAGTACTGTTCACACTGGCAGTCGAGGGGCTTCAAACATTCCTGATGGCTTTGTAAAATGATACAACCGCTCTAGAGAATTGTTTAGATGATTATAAAATTAAACTAACAAGACACTCAGCAGTCGTTCTCCAAGGCATTTGTGTACGCCCCACCCCCAGCTCCACAAGGACAATATATGCCCAAGAGAAACTGTACACAGTGGTAACAGCATTGTGTTAATGATGGTTCTGAACTAGAAACAAGTTATATTATATATATATATATATATGTATATATATATATAATAAAATTAGTTAACCAACAGTGGTATAGCCATACCTCAAAAGGATTATGTTGAATAGGGGAAGTCAATATCTCTCTCTCTCTCTCTCTCTCTCTCTCTCTCTCTCTCTCTCTCTCTCTCACACACACACACACACACACACACCCATAATGTCAAAGACCCTTTGCACCTATCTACTTTAGGTGGGTGGTTATTCTTGCATAATGATCATACTTCAAAAGAATTGTTTTAAAATAAAACTCAGGCACAGAGAGGCTTCAGATGTGGTTTGGCGGGTTAGATCGCTTGCTTAGCATAAGTGAAGGCCTGGGTTTGATCTCCAGCACTACATAAACTGGCTGTGCATGCCTGCAGTTCCAGTACTTGGTAGGTGATGGCAGAAGGATTAGAAGCTGAAGGCCAGCCTTGGCTACATAGCCCAGCTAGCCTGAGCTCTGTGAGAGCCGTTTTCAAAGAAAATATATGGGATAAGAAATGACCCAGAGACCATTGTTCCCTTTGAGTTGTTTGTTAGTAGCTTTGCTTACACACTAGGCAGAACCGAAAGGTTCCTGGGCAGAGGGAAATCATGGCGGAAAAGAAATGGGCAGAGCACTGTGGCTCTGTCACTTAGCAGCAGAAAACGTGGTTCACCTGCCATTCTCACGACTTCTTCTCAGTGACTGGGTAATATCAGGGACAAGCATGTGACAAAGAGGTGTCATATGGGGACCTGGCCGTGGAGAATATCTAAACTCACTGCCTCTTTCATTGTCCACTCTGGGGACGTCGGTGGTTACATGTCACCATAATTGTTCTGCTTTGGGTTTTCAACTGGTCAGATGTCATCTTCTCTCCCAAACGATGAAATGAGAATGAGAACGAGTCAGGAGACTACAAAGGGGTGGAGAGGACTGGATGAAGGTAGTGAGTGGTTAACTGTATTGTAAGGACTTGACTGCTGGGAGAGAAGAGGAGGGGCCTTAAGGGAGTAAGGACAGGGAGCGATGGCCAGGTAAGCTGGTGTGCTGGTGCCACTTAATCCCTTAATGTCCTTTTATTAATAAATATTAATAATAAATATTTAAGAGCTCTTTGATAATAAATATTAAAGAGCTCCAGGAAGATTTTTAAAGAATAGTACGTGAAATTTTTAAGTTTAATTAAAATATAATTATAACACCTCTTTCCTCCCTCTAACCCTTCCCATGCCCCCTCCTCTCCCTCTCACATTGATGACCTCTGTTTCTTTGATTATTATTTGTACACACACACACACACACACACACACACACACACACACGAGTGTGTATACAAATAGCATATATGAATGTATGTATATTTGACCTGCTGAATCCGCTTAGTGCTGCTGTGTATATGATTTTAGGGCTAACCACTTTATATTGGATAACCAATTGAGGGGCACACCTCTGGGAGAGTCTCCTCTCCCAAGAGATTGCATGAAGTTCTTTGGGGCCCCATGGGACTTCCTCTTTCCATATTAGCATGTCTATTGGCATTGATGTTTTCTGGGTCTTATTTACATAGAGCCTCATAATATACATAACAGGCCTTGAGCTCACAGACATCAGCTTACCTCTGCCATCTATCTGAGTGCTGGGATTAAAGGTGGATGCCACTAATAGGAGGTCATGTGTCTTTTTAAAAAAAGATGTTCGTTCATTCATTCATTCTTTAGTCCTCTCTCTCTCTCTCTCTCTCTCTCTCTCTCTCTCTCTCTCTCTCTCTGTGTGTGTGTGTGTGTGTGTGTGTGTGTGTGTGTACCAGGTGAGTACAGTTGATCACAGAAAACGCATAAGGTGTTGGATTTCCTCTAAGTAGAGTCACAAACGGTTGTGAGCAGTCTAAAATGTTCTGGAGCTCCCCAAACCCCATGCGAATCTTATATTAGAATCTATAATGATTCCCAAACTTAAATGTGCCAAAGATACTTACACTGCAGTGCAGATTTCTGGTTCTAGTCCTTAGTGCTCCGATGACGTTGGTTTGTACCTGTGGTTTATTTGGTGGGAGTTCAAGCGTCATGGATGTTGCTTTGAAGAATTCTGTCTAGAATATTATAAGTGACCACAAGGAAGTACATGTTTGAGGACTGTTTTCACTCCAGAGAACAAGCAACTGAAGTAACCAGAAGAAATATTAATAATCTTCAGAAATCTAGCATGGCAAAGCCTGTTATCTGGCTTCTTGAGAGGCTGAGACAAGAAATTGTTTAAATCCATGAATTTGAGACCAGCCTGGGCAACACTGTGAGATACTATGTTAAGAGAGTAGGGGAAGAGGAGAGAGGGGGGTTGAGAAAGGGAGAGAGGGAGGGAGAGAAGGAGTTTACTAAAATAAATACTGATGTTTGTGCTCTCTCTCTCTCTCTCTCTCTCTCTCTGTCTCCTGTGCATGCATGTGTACGTATGTACGTGCATGCGTGCATGCGTGTACGCGTGCATGCGTGTGTGTGTGTATGCACACACACATGTGTCCACGCACACTGAGTGTGTGCAGCAAAAACATAGGAAAGAGCTACGTATGATATTAAGTAGGAGGTTAGGGGATGTCTGACATAAGAAACATACATCTTGCTAGTTATCACACTGCCACAGACCTGGCTTTAAGGATTCTTCTCTTCATAATAATATGGTTCAAATTCACTTTTCCCCAAAGCCCATCAAATTGATAGCAACCATGAGCCACTTGCTGGCCTAATCCATCATGCTACAATACAGAAAGATACAAAGAGACTGGGGTGGATAAAGGAAATCAATATCTGCTTCCTGTTTGTTACCTTCAGGTCTTTTGTCTGGTTTCAGTGTGTCTTCAACAGAATAAGAAACGGAGCTGAATTCCCAATCAAAATCAGATAAAGCACAGGCAATGTGACACTGTGTTTTTGCTCTCTGCAGATAAAAAATTTGAATTATAACAGGGCTAAATTGTCTGAGCCCATTCCAGGTTTTCAGTTATTAAAGTTTTTTTTCTGTGTTTCATAGACATTTATAGACTTAATAGTATGATATGCGGAAACAAAACCAATATTTCAACAATCTTTAGGAAATTGAACAAGTTTCTCCCAGTTCGTAAATTGTAGGTGGTCTTATATACTTTCTGATCTATAGTTCCATCCTTCTCTTGCTAATGGTATGTACTTGATCAGATGTGAGTAGGCTTACACTATATACACTCTAAACTATACATATAAAACTTTACTTCAGTCCCCAGTTGGTTCCCAGGACCTCAAAATACATAAATGTATGCTCTTAATTAGCAGTTGGCCTCACAACATGGTCTGTGAAAAACACTTTTTTTGTTTGTTTGTTTGGGTTTGGGGTGTGTGTGTGTGTGTGTGTGTGTGTGTGTGTGTGTGTGTGCTTGTTTTGTTTTGTAGTACTGTGTATAAAACTCAGTGGAAACTATTGTATTAAGCGCCTCTCATTTAAACGGCCTGATTCTTTATAATTATGGTTTTATGAAGTGTATACAGAATTTCCATCTAGACAGCTTACAAAAAACTACGTGCTTATTGTTATACCATCAACTCTAATAAGCATTAGTAAGATAATCAAAAGAGTATTTTATTTTTAACAACGTCAGAGAAGAATCCTGATATCGCGTGGAAGAGATTTCTTTAAAATAGCCGTGAAGTGCAGCGCACAAACCCTGTCCTCTAGCTTTGCTACAGTGCAGCCAGTAGATCCCCGTAGGAAGGATCAATAGTGACACAGGAGACCCTCAGAGCCAGATGGAGCCTATTCACAGCAAGGCTAATAAAGCTTGTCTTCTTGGGTGCCCCCACCCCCACCTTTTTCTGCCAAAGAAATGCCAATGTGTAAGTGGGTGACGTGGACTCTTCTCATTTTCTTTATCCTTAAAAAGCAGATCAGATCCTCCACGGGAGGAAGTACAAAGCTTTGCGATAGAGCTTGGTGATACAGCTGCTCTCTCTAATTCTTTTAAAGTATAATGTTCTGGGAATAAAACATAGTACAAAGTTTCGATGACAATAGACTCCCCCGATGAAGCAGGTTGTACTTAGGGGGATGCAAAGCAATTTAGCAGAGATGCACGGCAGTTGTTACTGGGGCTACAACTTCACCAATGCTTGTATTAAATAGCATTCTGAAATGTTCTTACAAACAGTTCTTTTAAAGCCATTTACAAGTTACTGCAGTGGAAAGGTATCCAGAACACACTTAATAGGATGAAATGAAAGTAAACTTTCCAAACATAATGAAAATAAGCATAAAATCTCAGACAACAAAGAAAGTCACACATGGATGCTGTATTTTAAAAATCATGTTCAAGATGATGCATCTTATAAAGAATTGGTGAACTCCTGACTAATTTTAGTCATATAGTAAAAATATGTTTTGTTAATGTGGTGTGCTGTCCTAACCACGCGTAGTGTCAAATACCTGCAATCTCAGCACTGGGGTGGTGAAGGCAGGAGAATCAGGAGTTTAAGGTCAGCCTTAGTTATAATAGTGAGTTCTATTTCAGCCTAGGCTACATGAGACCTTGTCTCAAAGAGTAAAATTGCTTTCATCAAAATATTGTAAATTTGACCAACTTGGACTATACAATTCCTTCCTTCCTTCCTTCCTTCCTTCCTTCCTTCCTTCCTTTCTACCTTCCTCCCTTCCTTCCTTCCTCCTTCCTTCCTTCTCATGTCCTCTTGTGTTGGTGCATGGATAAAACAAAGAATCAGAATGATAAACTTCACTCCAACCTAAGAAACACCGTCTGGTCTTAGTGGGAGAAACATCAATTGAGCACTTGGGCTCTGAGTTCTCTACCCCTCTATATTTTACCACTTTAAACATGGGTTCCTGCATGTTTACTCCCAGTAGAGGTGGTGCCTATTTCTCTGCTGAAGGGATACCCTTAGCAGATTCCAGTTTGCTTGCATTCAGAGACTTAGAACTGTCTTGGAGATTCCATTCTCCAAGAAGCAGTTCTTTGACCAATAGCTAAAAAATGCGAGAATATTTATTATGATTAATATAAGACTCTGCCACCTTGCCATTTTCATCAAGGGATAAACTGAAGAAATACTTGTTCTGTCCTCCAAACTCTTCTATAGGGTTGAGTGCACATAACCAGCTATAGACCAAGATAAGTCTATTCGAGTTTGGCCTCCATCCTATCTCCATTCCCATTGGTTTGGTTTGGAGACATTGCCTTAGAAACCACATTCACAGATGCTTATCTAGGGCCTATTCCTTAAGAAAGCGTTTCACTGTAGACTCTTGTAATTCCCTTGTGGCCTCCCAAACCACACGCCTGGGAGAAATGTCTCATCACCCTGGAACAGGATATAAAATGAGTTTTGGTCTTCATAGGAGATGCCCAGATTGGTCATTTAGGACTAAGAAACTCATTCTGTAGCTGCTGAAAGTTTGCATCCATCTCTGTGAACTGCCATGCTCCAAAGGTCAGCCCCAAGGCATGGCTTGTCACTGTGGGAGTTCAAATGCATACCCTCTTATCTTCAGTTAGGACAACTGTGAAGCCCTGTGCTCACTCCAGCATGTTCTGGATTATCAGGATAAGAGCTGCTACAGTTTAGGGTAACCCATTACTTTTCAATGTCACCTTATGTTCCTTGGACCAAAAGAGATGTTCTCAGGGTCTGCTCCCATCAACTCTACTGAACAGCGCTCTATTCTAGAGTCTTCAGTATGCTAAGGTCTTCTTCAATCCAGAAAGGCAATTCATAGCCCTGAGGTGTGAGGTTTCAAGATTCCTGGGAACAAGCCTCAAAGAGTAGCATTGCTTGGTCAAGGTCACACCTTGTGAGGACTGACCCAAACCACCTTGGTTTGAATCTGAACTCCTTTTCTTTTGAACATAAGTATTCAAAATACATGGTTAGACTTAATTTCTAAAGAGTGGTAGTAAGTTGATTTTGGCTTCTAAAGTTTTAATAGTATTTTAAATATTTCATTTAGTATTGTGCCCCACCCAATGCGTACACTCGGAACAGTGACCGCCTAGAAACAGAACAAGTGACCACTGTCCATTGTCGTACAAACTAGTCATGCTGTTTTGTAATGCCACCTATCTGACAATGTCCTTGGGACTTTTCAAACACCTGCCTCAGCCAGAAATAGAGGAAAACAGTGTCTTTTAGTCTAGCTGGGTGATGACAGCTGTCCTTGAACCCATTTATTCATGACACAACAACTTCCCCTTCCCTACTTCCTCAAAAGGGACAGTAGCTCAGGCTATGCTTTTTCCACCAGGACACATTTTCCTTCAGATCCCACTACCCATCCTACTCCAATAACATCAGTTTGCAGATGGATTCAACTCTCAATGCCCATTCCTTCTGAAACCTTAACTTTTACATTTTATTTTATATTAGTTCGGGGACAGAACCCAGGGCCTCACACATTATGCAATAGCCTTACCAGCAAGGTGCACCTCCAAACCCATATCACTCATTTGTATTTCGTTCTAATGGTACCAAACCCTCTTCAGTATGGTAGACCATTCTGATAATTTTTTCCACTGAGAACACTTTATTTGTGCTGTCACCAAGTGTAAACCAGACCAATCGGCAGCCAATATTGAGAAGCATATTTATTACAGCACAGTGTACCTTTACAAGAAGTTTCTGTGATTTAGGAAGTTTCCATCAGGCATGAATGATCACATTTACCTCTGGATGCCTTAGAGATAGAAGCTTACTGAGAACTTCCAGGAACTGGCCAGACAAGTTTCCTGCCTGCTGCAATGAATGGACACATACACACACGTCCTACACACACACACACACACACACACACACACACACACACACTACACAAACATACATACAAACAACAAATATATGCACACACACACATGCACACACACACACACAAATATAGAGATACACACACCACACACATACACACAAATATATAGGTATTCATACCATAATACACTGTCCAAGTCACTTTAGTCAGTCAACAGGCTCTCCAGGGCAGGAATGAGGATTAAAAACCCCAGCCAGACAACATTTTAACATGAACTCCAGCCAGTTCTGAGGCTGAGGTGGGTTTATTATTTTCCAGTCTGCTTTTATACCACTTTAAGTACATGCAAAATAATAAGATCAGGTCTGGCTCAAGGAACAAGCAAGGCAATACACAAAATCCTATAACAAAAGGAATCAAAAAGCAGGCTCTGCTGAGCTTGCTCTGAGCTTTGCATTAAATCAAATGTAAATGTTCTTAATCTGGGCCTATTTCCTGAGTCCTGGCCCAAAGTCAGATTCCTGCTTTGACCTTACTTCTTTTGTCCTGGCCAAATTCTAGTCAAGTGTCTAGAAACAAGCAGCCCCAAAAGGCTCTCCACATTTTCCCCTTATTTATTTCATAAACAAGACTGAGCCTGTCTTAGGTCGCTCTGACAAGAATGCCTTCCTTACCCATTGGAATATGCATTATCAAAAGCAATGCTATTCTGTCCTAGGTTGGTAAGCCTCTGTGCAGAATCTTACCCATCCTTGGCTTGCCAACCTGTTAAATTAATAATAACTCTGTATGGGGGTCAATTTTTAGTTTCAAGCCATGTATTTTGGTGGCCAACATACTGATGTTAAAGGCAAGCTTTATCACAATGGGCAGGAATAAAAGTATTCCCGGGACAAGAAAGGCTAGCATAATCAAGCTATGTAATCCATCCTTGAAACTTGACCAAGATGGGAATACTGACCTTAGTTCACAAATGATTTTATCAGCATTATCTGCAGCATTAAAGCTCAGTAGGGCAGCATTCTTCAAATTCATAATCTCAGTATGCAAAGTTAAAACATCCAGGGAGGTATTGGAATTGTGCCAAATACCCTTCGAGTATTTTTGAATTTTTTCCCAATTATAGTGACTATCATTGTAAATTTTAGAAGTAACCAAAATCCATTGGTATTTAGCATGACACTTAAGATGGCTTCTTACTTTCAAACTCTGAACCTCCTCTCTAATAATTTGAGTAATATCAGGGAGCATCAATTCTCCAAACACCTAGCTAAATCCTCTTGAATACTCAGAACATTAGTAAAACATTTTGCTAAGTGATTAACAAAAAATAGATGTCTTAGCTTTGAGTCCAAACAATTGCAGAAGCAGTGGTACTAACTATTAATGCAATTAAAGCTGCTATACCAGCAATGATCAACCCCATTATCCTCTTGCTTCTGCTTAAAGCCTGACTCACTTCTTCCAGTATCTGCACAAAAGCTGGTTGATAGACCATCATAACAGACATGTCAGTTGATTTTAATTTTGTTAACATACATTAACAAAATTAGAAAGTGTACAGCCAGTAAGACTTACTGTAGAAGAGACAAAAGTAATTTTAACATGACCAACTAATAAAAGACTAGGAGCTTTGACATATATACAAACACTTGTTAGGAATCTAAATCCTGTCACAGTTTTATGCACTGCAAATGTAACTTCATACAAGGCAATTATAAGTTTTTAAATGTCTCTGGAAACGTCCAGAACCAGTCTTCCAAATGAAGACTGTTATTTCCGATATTGGATTGACTTCTAGATGAGTCAATGATTGAGTCAGAATAACTGGTCGCATGAAAGGAAAGAGTAATTATGACTTCTCTTATTGATTAATCTTTTAAAGGCAGTTTCCACAGTCTCTGTTCTCTGTTCCACAAGGTCTAAAAGCTTTGAAGTAAGGCAGCATGTCCAATCCGGAATATAGGCAAGCAAAGGTGGGTCAGGAACATATGTCCAAAACAGCTTTCCTGTCACCATTGTCAGGGCACTCAGCAGGCTTACAGTCAGCATCATTCTTTGTCCCAGCATCAGCATGTCTCACCAATCACTCTGGCAGCCAGCATGCTCCTTCAGCATCCTGCAGAAAAAACACAAATATGCCCTCTTCTCCATATTAAATACCTGATCAGGACCATGCCAATATGCCAGGATGTAGATCCTTCCATTTCACTTAGGCATAAGTAGGCCTAGTTGTAGGGTGCCATAGATACTCAGAGAGTTCCTTGGCATCCAAATTTTGAAATTTAAAATGAAAAGAGCATGATTTAAATATTTGTGTTGTGTATGGGGATATAACTTCCCCTTTTTTTATTTTATGAAGATATTGTTTCAAAGTTTCACAATACCTGTTTCATAATACCTTGTCCTTGAGGATTATAAGGAATCCCCAGTACTATGGGTAATTTTAAATTGTCAACAAAACATGTCAAATGCTTGAATGCAATAGTTCCATTATCTGTTTTAATCTGACTTGAAAACCAAGCATGGAAAAACAATGTAGGCATTGACTGACATTTTTAGTTGGTTCTCCTGTTAAAACAGTTGCAACCAGAAAGCCTGAAAAGTTGTCAATAGTCACATGTACATATTTTAGCTTTCCAAAATCAGAAATATGAGTAATATCCATTTGCCATAATTGGTTAGGTATACGTCCTGGAGGATTAACAGCATTATGTGGTTACAAGAAGAAGTTGAGAACAATGTGGAAAAGTATTTGCAACTTGACTTGCACAATTCTCTAGAAATAGCAAGTTAGTGTCTCAAGCTATTACTATTTTGATGATGTAAAGAATGAGGCCTATAATTTGCGTGGCACACAAATCTGCTGTGGCATTGCCCTCACTAGGGATCCAGGCAATCCAGTATGCATTCTTAAACGGCCAATAAAGTAAGGAATAGTATATTCTCTTATATTGAGTTGTATTTGCATAAATAATGGCAAAATTTGCGAATTAGCAGCATCTAAAAAAGGAACAATTTCAATCAATTGCAAACCTATCAGTATACAAATTGAAAGCTTGGTTTTTTTCAACGTTTCAGAAACAATGGCTACAGCACATAATTCAGTAATCTGTGTGGAAGCAGGTAGAACTCAAGAGAATAACCATGTGATCCACTTACATATGCTGCCTTCTCATTAGATGAGCCACCTATAAATACAATAAGTGCATTTTCTAGTGGTGGCATGCATGAATCTACAGGAAATACAAAAGCATGCATAGAGGAAAATTAACAATTTTGCCTGAAAAGTTCGCACATGCAATAGGCCAAATATCAGTGTTCTGCAATAACCAATTTAATTGCTGTTCATAACAATAACAGCTTCATAGTAAGGCGTTAAACCTTTCTTTGGAGATGAAGAAGGATGAGTCCATGTTAATGGTCCCTTTCGTTAAAGGACTGCTGTGGGTGCAAACAACCAATAATTGATCATAGTCTATGTAATGTGTCTGCTGTTGACTAATAGCTTCCTCCACTTTCTGCAAAGCTATTTGGTCCCTCATCAGTTAATTGTCGGGGAGAATTAGGATTTGCATCCCCCTTAAGAATATCAGAGGTTTAAGCTCTGCTGTGATAAGCTTAGGGTGAGTTCTTAAGCCAATTAACATCTTCTAACAGCTTTTGAAAACAATTTAAAGCAAGTAAACTTTGTTTAGGATATAACTGATGTCCCAAATATTGCAAAGGGTATTGTCTTTGAATCTTCTCTGGAGCAACAACTACTCCAAATTTTTAAAGCTTGTTGAATAAAAGCAAAGGCTTGAGGTAAAACACCTTCAGAGGGATCAGCTAATAAAATACCATCCATATAATGAATAACATACACTGAAGGATTCAAAGTCCTAACTTCTTGTGTTGAAGCAGTTACAATTTTTTTTTTACATAATGTAAGGCTATTAGCCGTTCCTTGAGGCACAATTTTCCAATGATATCACTTCATGATATCACTCCAAAAGTACAAGCAAGCTCACTAAATGCAAACCTTTTTACAATCACCAGGATGCAAAGGAACCGTATAAAAACAATCCTCCAAATCTATAATTCTGTAGGCATTTCCTGAAATGGCAGCCGGAGTAAGCAAGCCAGGCTGTAATGCTCCCACGAGTTCCATAGCCTCATCAACCCTTCACAAATCCTGCATCAATCTCTAACTGCTTGATTTTTTTTTTTAAATCACAAATATGTGTGAGTTAGAATCCTGAGCCTGTAATCAAACTGCAAACTGCAGCCGATGGAACACTGGTAGTTCAACCAGGATCTTGAAGTTTCCCTTGTAACACCAGAGCACAGCTACATCTTTGGAAAGGAAGACTCAGCCTCCAACAAACAACCCAGTCTCTCCAGAATCAACACAAAGTGCATCAGCCCCGTGCTACAAAATTTGGCTGCCAGTTCCTGCACAGGAATGTATGACGGTGCAGCCTCCAATACCTCACCAAAGAGACACCGTCCTAAATCCTATCTTTTATAAGTCTGGTTCCTAGGGTAATAATTATATTAACTATTACCCAGTTTAGAGGTATTTTAGAGACCTGTTTCCCTGGGTTGGCTCATGCCATGGGTAGCCTAGAATGACTCCATCTGAGTTACCAGGTTTATGCCAACTTTCTGTTACCAATGTTACAAATTTTTAATCATACCCAATAACTTAAAAGCCAATAATCTATAAGCAAGACATTTAAAACCAGTCGGAAACAAAAATGAAGTGGCTATACACATCTTATATGTTCAGACCAAACACAGTTCTTACTTTTTCTAGCTGTAATTTCAAGAAGGGAGCACTTGGGGCTGGAGAGATGGCTCAGTGGTTAAGAGCGCTGACTGCTTTTCCAGAGGTCCTGAGTTCAAATCCCAGCAACCACATGGTGGCTCACAATCATCTGTAATGGGATCCGATGCCCTCTTCTGGTGTGGCTGAAGACAGTGACAGTGTGCTCATATATAATAAATAAATAAATAAATCTTTTTTTTTTTTTTAAAGAAAAGAAGGGAGCACTTGTCACCTATTGAAAAATCACAGAGATTTTTCTAGAAAAAACAACTATCAGCTACTTTACCATAGAAGCTGAGAAGGGGCTGGCCCCTTTAAGAGGGACTTGATCAGCCCTATAAGCCTCCCCTCCCCGGGTGGTGGTGGTGGGGAGGCTTCTCCAGCTGACCTAGACTCCTAGCTATTGGTGTAAGGACTCCAAAGGCCAACTGAGACTGCTTTTTATTTTTTGAAAGGAGTTAAAACTAAATCAAGGGGTGAACAACCAGAAGATAAAGTTTTTGAACATGAAAACACAGAGCAACAATCAAACAACAAAATGAAAACACAGGCAAGGACAGATTAATAGGCATAGAGGGAAGAGAACTAGATGTCCCACCAAAGGGACCCCAAACTAGGATGTAAGCATTCCTCCAGTAGGAGCCAGAGGAGGCAGGCTGTCTCCTGACCTCCTCCTGTTCCTAGGAAGGCTCTGAAATAGATTACATGCATTTTCCTTCTCCTTGGCCAGAGCATCCCTGGACAGGTGGGGGGATAGGTGGGGAGGACTAAATTATCTCCAATCGGAGTACAAAGACTTAAAGCATTCACTGTATCCCGCTTACTGGAGCTCCAACGTTGAGGCACCATTTGACCAAGCCAGCTCGGTCAGTCAACAGGTTCTCCAGGGCAGAAATGAGGATTAAAAAGAAATCAGACAATTAGACAACATTATAACATGACTCCAACCAGTTCTGAGGCTGAAGTGGGTTTATTTTTTTCCAGCCTGCTTTTATACCACATTAAGTACATGCAAAATAGTAAGATCAGGTCTGGGTCAAGGAACAAGCAAGGCAATAAAGACAATTCTGTAAACACCTTTCTAGGGGCCAGTCAGGATGACCAGGACAAAAGGACTGCCACACATGCTTCCACTGAGCCTGCTCTGAGCTTTGCATTAACTCAAATGTAAATGTTCTTAATCTGATCCTATTTCCTGAGTTCTGGCCCAAAATCAGATTCCTGCCTTGATCTTACTTCTTTTGTCCTGGCCAAATTACAACCAAATGTCTAGAAGCAAGCAGCCCCAAAAGGCTCTCCACAATACACCACACACACAATAACACATACACACATACCGCACACCATACACACACGTATACACACCACACCACACAAATACACACAGAAACCACACACACACACACACACACACCACACACACACACCACACACACACACCACACACACACACACACACACACACACACACACACACACACACACACACACACACGGGCACCTCTGACCTTCCTTTTATCCTCCCATCCATTTACTACCTCAAGTTATCCTGTGTCAACTTGTAAGCATAAGGGACTGAAGGACCTTAGTTCTTATTGAAGTGTAAGAGCTATTAAGAGGCTTCACCTGGTAGAAAGTAGGTAGGTTATGGAGTTCCTGTGAGGGACCCTAAGGGCTTTAGCCACTGCCTCAGGTCAAGATTAGGCCAAGTTTCCTTCTCCACCCATAGTTCTCAGGAGTAGCAGGGACATTCTTGGAAAACTGCAGAATGTACTGACCTGATCCTCTGGTCCCATATAGAGTTTGAATGCATGCCATATGCTTGCTAGCCAATAGATTCAAAGGTCAATATGCTTAGCCAATTAGTTTAAACTGTAACCTTGCTGATGTACCCTGTACCCCTAAAAAGTATAAAAACTGCTTGTTATACCCATTCCAGTCACTCGCCGTGAGGGGCTGATTGAGGGTCGACCCCAGTGTGCTGGAAAATAAACTTCTTGTGTTTGCATTCAACTCCGTTCTCCTGATTCACTTGGGGGCTCTCCCGGTAGTTAAGACTCACTTCAAGCCTTACAGGACTAAGGAAAAGATGCTAATTTTGTTATCTCTAGTGCCTAACTGGGCAGTGGTTGTGGACATGGATAGGACTGCCCGGACGGCTCTTCTAGGGGTGACACGGTATACAAAGGAAGACATAATCTTTCGGGCTGGGAAACCTTAGAAGATACTAAGTTCTGAAGATTTCTTAGTAACGTACAATTAGGCCTACAGTGTTTTGTTCATGCATGCCAAATAGATTCCACGTGTACTGTTAGGACAGGAGAAGCAGCAAGGGGGATAAACAAAGGAAGAATACAGTGAGGCTGCAAAGGGCCAAACCTGCTGTTGCCTGGCTTCTCCAGTTTCATCAGCTTTTTGGTCCCTGGTGCCTGTTTCCTTACGTTTAAGAATATAATAATGAGGGCTGGAGAGATGGCTCAGAGCACTGTCTGCTCTTCAGGTCATGAGTTCAATTCCCAGCAACCACATGGTGGCTCACAACTATCTATAATGAGATCTGGTGTCCTCTTCTGGCCTACACGTGTACATGCAGGTGGAACGCTGTATACATAATAAATAAATCTTAAAAAAAAAAAAGAATATAATAATGAGCTGGTTGTGATGCTGCAAGCTTTTAAACCCAGCACTCAGGAGGCAGAGGCAGCAGATCTCTGAGAGTTCGAGGCCAGCCTGGTCTAGCGGATTCAGATCCAGGACAGCTAGGGCTATACAGGGACAGGGTCTCGAAAAAAACTAATAGTAGTAGTAATAGTAGCAATAATAGTAATAGTAGTAGTAATAGTAATAGTAGTAGTAATACTAATACTAATAGTACTAATAATAAGGATGACAACAAAAAAGAGAACACTAATGCTCTGCCATTGCCAATATAACTTTATTATCCACAATCAGTTTGATGGTCACCAGTCATATGTATGCATTGCATATCTGGATTACAAAGACCTGAACTTTAACTTGGGGTGAGGGATGGACCGAGGCAGCCTCAAAATCGTAATTTTCCTGCCTCCACATTTTTTATGTGCTTGCTCACAGGCGTATGCAACCATGTGAGACTCTTCCATTATGCAAGCTAAAAGTAAAATCAAAATAGCCACACAGCTACTGCATTTGACAGTGAAGCCTACAATGATGTACAAGGTGAAAGTGCTATTTAATAACCACCACCAGGCTTTCAAAATGTCGTTCCTTGAGATGACATTTTAACAATTAGTTAAGTTAGTTTGTCAACAATTTCGTAGGTATATGCAATGCATTTGGACTGCCCCTCCACTCCCGTGCCACTGCTCTCCCTCCCATTCCTATAATCTGATCACCCTTTATCAGCTCCTTTCCAAGATGTATCACTTTTGGGTTCAATTTGTGACCCATTTACTTTAGCTAGGAACTAAAGATAATGACTCCTTCTTCCCCAGTCTACCAGTAGCAACAAAGAGGTCAGCAACAAGGAGCAGGGCACCCCAAGCCCTTCCCCCATCCATGCCTGACTGTTCTCTGGCCCCTTCTTGTATAGATCCAGTGCAGACATTGGCAGCTGCCCTGAGTTTTTGGTGCTGCATCCCGCCTTGTCTCCAGGATGGCTTTTTCCCTTACCTTCATTCTGTTCCCCTTCGGTGATGTTTCCTGACGTTGGGGAGAATGGTCTAAAAGTCCCATTTAGGACTGAGCACTCTACTGTCCCATATTCATTGAACACCAAGAGGCTCCCCTCATCACTGCTTATTGGAAAGAGTGGCTCCTCTGATCAAGTGGTGAGGTACACTGGTAAAAATCATAAATATTTAGAAGGCAGTTTGACACTACATCAACTTAGCTAAAGGATAATATTAAGTTCCTCCGTCCCAGGGGCTGTTGTTCCCTCACCATGGGTCTTCCAGAGTACCAGGCATGGGCCTCCTCACGTGGATCAGACTTCACATTCAATTTGAAGCCTCCCTCTCTCTCTCTCTCTCTCTCTCTCTCTCTCTCTCTCTCTCTCTCTCTCTCTCTCTTTCTGACTCTCTCTCTCCCTCTCTCCCTCTCTCTCTCTCTCTCTCTCTCTCTTTCTGACTCTCTCTCTCCCTCTCTCTCTCTCTCTCTCTCTCTCTCTCTCTTTCTGACTCTCTCTCTCTCTCTCTCTCTCTCTCTCTCTGTGTGTGTGTGTGTGTGTGTGAACTTATTTCTTCTCAAGTTAACTAGATAAAATAGTTTTGACACACATTTTAGAGACAAAAAAAATGGAGTTGCCGTAGAGTGCCTTTGGCTGGAACTCCCATAGCTATCAGCAGATGCTGAGGCTTTGCCTAGAAGGAAAATTGCCTGGGGAGGCATAGAAAGATCAGAGTGAAAAAGATGCAAAGAGTATGGGAGCCTCTCTCCACAATAAACAGTGATGAGGGCGGCCACTTGGTGTTCAGTGAGCTGAGAATGCACGACAGAGTGCTCAGTCCTAAACAGAACTTTTAGACCATTCTCCCCAAGGTCAGGGAACTTCACAGAAGAGGGAGAATAATGAATGGAAGGGAAAAAAGCCATCTTGTAGGCAAGACAGAACATGGCACCATAATCTCAGTGGGCCCACAGAGTCCATGAGGCTACAGGGGGAAAAAAAAAACAAACTAGTCTAGAGGTGAGAAGTGACTGAAGAGGCAGAGTTGGATATGGTAAGTAGCAGAAGCCAGCAGAAACAAATGGTCCATACACACCTTAGGAGAATCAATCCAGCAGGCTAGTTCAGTTAGTAGAGACTGGGCCCTTTGGAAAGGGATCCATTTAGGCTCTCCTTGAAGGTTTCTGAACCAGATGAATGTGAGGGGCACAGTAAAGAAACTGAAATAGCCACTCTGTGGTGGGGAAATGGAAAACTGCCAAGGCTGTCTCTGGGGAAGACAGAAAAAGTGGAGGGAAAGTCTCCTTGGTAATAGAGCTAGGGAACTTGCAAGCAGGACTGAGAGCTTTCAAGTAGAGACTTGAGGCTAGCACGGACCTTGATATGCAGATACATAGCACTGGCATACGCTCCTGGGAGAGCCAGGATAAGAATGCAAGAGATAAGAATGATTCCTTCTGGGAGAACCAGTTTCACAAGTTCCCAAGGAATGCTGACTTCTGTCCAACCATCCGAATTTGGAAAAAATGAAGTTTCCTTCTGGCCTGACACTTCGATCTAGGCATGTTGGAATTAAATAAAGTTCAATTTCAGTGTTTCAGCTACACTAGACATATTTTTAAGTGTCCAAAAGCCATGTGTGGCCAGTGTTAGTAGAACCCATATCCATTGTAACAGGGAGTTCCACCATACATCACCAAGTCAAAGGGCGGTTCAAGGGTGGCTTTGTCCATGGGATGTCAGCAGATTATTTTTGATGATTTCAGGCAAACTTCTCTTTCATCTTCTCCCAAATTGCCTGAAAATCCTGTTAATTCCATGAGTGCCCTGTGGCAATGAATGTAGAAGGAGGAAAGGGTTGCATTTGTTATCTACGTTGATACGATGTGATACACAGCTGCTGGTTAAGAGCAAGAGGCTACAGTCTGAGGTGGTCACATGAGGTTGCAGACAATATTGTTGGGTTGGAAAGAGGGCTTTGAACTTCACTGGGGCATTAAAGATGTAATAGCAGTTTGGATCGTATTAACAAAGGCATGTACATATTGAGCCCCAAGTGACTCACCACGTCCATCATAATTAAAAGGGAATTTTACCTTACACTCAGCACCCATACTGTTCTTAACCTCGGAGTGCTTAAAATAATGAATGGATCTTTTCAATAGCCACAGTTTGTGGTCTGTTTGCAATCAACCACCCTGTTAGTGATTTTAAGTTAGCACCCAGGTGACACTTCTGGCTTCAAATAATAATAATGATAGTGTTTGGCAACCTAAAGGACAAAACATGGCTTTGAACCCTTTGGTAACTGCGCACTTGGTATAGACACAGTGATTGGGTAAGCCAACATTAGTCGCATCTTAAGTGGGAGAGGCATAATTCCAGTGAATTTGTCCCCAGACTCCAATAAATTATTTTTTAGGTTTCAGTAGTCAGATAACCATCGTGCTTCTGACTTGTTGACTTGGACTCTGAATCTTATGCTTTTTGCCTCGTGGCGAGAAGAGCCAGCTCAGCAGTGGTTGAGATGTCTGAGAGGCCAGAGGCATCCAGAACTGAAATGCAGACGTACCAAGTGGGCTAAAGTTGTGTTTTAAGTTCACTGTGCTTAAGGGATCTATAAGACAAAAATGCCTCTCTCCTGTAAGCATCACTTGCCCATGGACAGATAGCATCCTGGACATCTGGGGGCTGCTGTTCTTTTGAGATAGTAAGTCACACGTTCTTACTTGGGTGCCCCAACTACACTTTATCACACTTAGGTGGGAGAGGTGGAGGAATGGGGGCAGAAAGCACATCAGAATACATGCTTGCCTTGATTTCATAAAGGCAGGAAGTACCTAGTTTTGCCTTTATAAGCAACATATGAGTAACATAATTCGTGGCTAACATATGAGTAACATAATTCATGACTATCCTCTGGGACTCTTAGGTTTGGACCTATTCAGTATTCATTGTGCTAGCCAGTATTTAATAAAGCTTACTTTTAATTTGCCTTAAAATTGTGGAGTGGTTTTAATCTCACTCAGTGGGCATAACGCAAGTTCTATCCAATGTTTGGAAAATAAAAGTATGCTAGGCCAGCCATACAGATCTCTCTAGGAATTATCTTCTATGCTCTTGAGAATGTCTGGTTGTTGACAGAACATACAGCTGGCACTCTTTTTACCAGTTGTCCTATGGAACAAGAGGTGGAAATGCTGGCAATCTATAATTAACGGCACATTGTAGAGTGAAAATCCGTGCTAGCGTGGGTTTTAGTATTCACCTGGTTCAGACATTGTCAGTAGCTGCTCTACAGCCCATGTTTCAGAATTATTCGGCCATGAACGAATTCTTCAGGAAGACGCGTGGAAACCAGTGCCACTTCAACTCAGTAGGTCTTTGGTAGAGTCCGAACATGAATGTTACTTTAAGAAACGCTTTAGTCATCTTTGGAGGGTGGAAAAGAAGCAATTCATTACTCTAACACCTGACAAATCCAAAATAAATATTATGTATTCCCCCTGTTCTTCATTTACTAACTCATTAGGTTACAACGCTACAAAGGTCCCTTTCTCTTTGCACAACTGTGCCATTTGTTTAGTAAGCAAAGATGCTCTATTGGCTAGTTTTCCTTCAGCTTGACACAGGCAGAGTCATCTGAGAGGAGAGAGCCTTAATTGAGAAAATACCTCCATAGGATTGGGCTGTACAGGGCAAACCTGTAGGCCAGGGGTTGGTGCCACCCTTGGACTTGTAGTTCTGTGTTCTCTAAAAAAGCAGCCTGAGCAAGTCATGAAGAACAAGCCAATAAGCAGTACCTCTCTATGGCTTCTGTATCAGCTCCTGCTTCCAGGCTCAGGCCCTGTTTGAGTTCCTGTCTTGACTCCCTTTGATGAAGAGCGTTGATATGGAAGATACAGAAGTGTAAGCAAAATCAGTCCTTTTCATTCCTAAGTTGCTTTGGTCATGGTGTTTCATCATAGTGATAGTAATCCTAACTAGGGCAGCCATATGATCCGATGTATTCCTCAAATTGCACTTCTGAGAAGGAAAAAATAGATGGAGAAGATATTAGCCTGTGGTCCAGCTAGTACAGCAGTGACAGGCTAACGAACAAAAGGTCCAAAGATCCAGTCGTTGCTTAGTATGCAATGGTAGGTCTCAGCTGGTCATTAGTGTATACTGAAATCTTGAAGAAGTAGGCTGTAGTTCTAGTGACAGAATTGACTTGCTTGCCAAAGCTGGGGACATTAAGTTCCATCCCCTTCATAATTCTCATGGAAATAAGGAGTTAAATCATGAAGCAGAGACCAAATAAAAGATGAGCCTACAGACCCAGGTACATCTTATCATGCACGTTCTTGTCCTTCTCCCTGTTATCTTTGTGCTTATCTCCGTTCCTTGCCACCTCCAGTTAGGTTCATCCCTGGAAACTTGGATATGATAGCGAGGCGAAGAGGGAGAAACTGGAGAAAACTGAACGGATAGAGGAAGAACGTGGTAGGCAGAGAGAGCGGACATGTTACCAAGCTGACATGTTGAGGTCCTACATGGTACAACATGCCTAAGCCAAGTATGGTTACCTGGTTTGGCTCATGACCCTGGTATTAGTTCTTCAAGCTCCATGCAACACGTGACAAAGCACTTGATAGGCAACAAATCAGTATTTGTGCAACGAATAGTCCTTCCATTCAAGCTGAAACATCGAGCGTTCCCTCCAGATATTGCTCTCCTTTTATAAAAGGACTTGTTGGCTCAGAGGAGGGCTGAGGCATTGTGCGAGCTTTGGGAATGCAGCCCCAGGACTGGGAAATTAATTTTAAGGGTTCGACATAGTCAGTATGCAGTTGGAAGCCATGGGCAGGCTCTCGAAGAAACTGCTATTGCTGCCTCAAAATTTTGCAGAAAAAAAAATTTAAATCCACATCTAGGAATCTAGCTCTTGTGTCCAGTCTCATTCCTACCCACGGCAGTGTTTTAATTACTGTATCTCTTCTATGCTGCTTATTCCCAAATATTGGTGAACTGTTTCACTATTTAAAATTTTATTTAGTTAGTTATGGGTTCTGTGACTTGAACTCAGGGCCTTGTGTGTGCTAGGAAAGTACCTTCCACTGGGGTACCTTCCTTCCTAGACATATATATATATATATATATATATATATATATATATATATATATATATATATAGTTTTTCTTTCTTTTTCTTCTGTTAAAAAGTGAAGGATTTCTGGAATCTCCTGATACAGTATGTTTAATACTATCATACACAGTAAATAATGTTGTAATGTAATAGTGATTGAAATACAGCTTTTCTGTATAAAAGTAAGTAAGCGTTTTCTATAAGATACGGGACAGAGGGGCGTCGTTTCTGAGGTTTAGTTCTGGACACAGACAACCATACTTGTGTTGGAGTTATCTCTTGTTTACAGTCTCTCTAAAATCAGGCTCCTTGGTGGCAGAACTTAGCACCAAGGTTATGGTGTGATTTTCTGTGGAGGTGCTCCCATCAGAAGCAGAGCACACCAGTGGGACAAGAGGAGTCAGGGAGGAGCCAGGCAAGGTTAAGGAGACTGGTGACAGGCCAACTGTCTAGGTAGGGGACAAGTGGAAACACAGGTTAGGTCCCCCTGGTAACTTCAGGCCAGTCAGTCTCTGGATGGCTCTGTCTCTGTGGTAATAGCATGGCCTTGTGTTCTCAAATGGTTCCAATATGGCAGGCAGAGGGGAAAAGAATAGCAGAGAGTCAGGGGCAGCCAGGACTGCTGCTGGACCTCTGGAGCTGGGCTGCAAGGCTGATGGGGCACCCAGGACTTCAACTGCACTGCTCGTTTGAGTGGTAAAAGCAGTGATGTATTTCACTGCCTTTTCCCAATGAAATATTAAACAAAAGAGACGAGAATTCTAGAAAGGCAGCAGTGGGTGTGTGTCTAGAAGCTTGGTTAATCTAGCATTTCAAATATCTATGAAAATAGAACTTCTGCTCTTCATACATATTCTTCGGTTAAAATAACCTAGAAATAGTATTTTTACCCTTTCATTCTTTAGTTTTAAAAAGAATGGAATCGATGAACGTGGGAGATCTGCCTGCACTAAAGCACGTTGCTCAAATTAGAACTCTGGGAGGCAGCGACAGCTGCTATCAACATTGGTGGTGATAGACAGACCTGGCACTTCAGTCTGAACATTTGGGGCTTTAGTTCATATTAAAAGGTAAACTTCCATCTTTTAAAAAAACGTTAAAAAATTTACGTTTTCCCAAGAAGGATGATAAACAAGTGCAGAGGAGAAAATGTTTCTCAACAGCAACATCAGCGGCTCGCCCCAGCCTCCGTGGGCTACCACGGGGAGCACAGTGGGCGGGATCATTTCCACAGAGTTGAGTAAGGAGTCAGACTGCGGCCGTGATAGCGGCTGATACAGTGGGCTGTAGCTAGACGCAACAAGTTCACACACAGAGTGTGCGAGGGTCATTTTATACCCCATCTGCTTCCTCCGAAACGGAAATAGCATTTGTTACTAAAAAAGAAACACAGAGGAGAATTAATACAACATGTGCATGTGATGATGTGATAAAACCGGCAAAAGTAAATACTTTGCTCTTCTGATCTCTTCTTTTTTCTTTTCTTTTTTTTTTATTAACTTGAGTATTTCTTTTTTTTTTTTTTTTTAATTAACTTGAGTATTTCTTATATACATTTCGAGTGTTATTCCCTTTCCCGGTTTCCGGGCAAACATCCCCCTCCCCCCTCCCCTTCCTTATGGGTGTTCCCCTCCCAACCCTCCCCCCATTGCCGCCCTCCCCCCATAGTCTAGTTCACTGGGGGTTCAGTCTTAGCAGGACCCAGGGCTTCCCCTTCCACTGGTGATCTTACTAGGATATTCATTGCTACCTATGGGGTCAGAGTCCAGGGTCAGTCCATGTATAGTCTTTAGGTAGTGGCTTAGTCCCTGGAAGCTCTGGTTGCTTGGCATTGTTGTACTTTTGGGGTCTCGAGCCCCTTCAAGCTCTTCCAGTTCTTTCTCTGATTCCTTCAATAGGGGACCTATTCTCAGTTCAGTGGTTTGCTGCTGGCATTCGCCTCTGTATTTGCTGTATTCTGGCTGTGTCTCTCAGGAGCGATCTACATCCGGCTCCTGTCGGTCTGCACTTCTTTGCTTCATCCATCTTGTCTAATTGGGTGGCTGTATATGTATGGGCCACCTGTGGGGCAGGCTCTGAATGGGTGTTCCTTCAGTCTCTGTTTTAATCTTTGCCTCTCCCTTCCCTGCCAAGGGTATTCTTTTTCCTCATTTAAAGAAGGAGTGAAGCATTCACATTTTGATCATCCGTCTTGAGTTTCGTTTGTTCTAGGGATCTAGGGTAATTCAAGCATTTGGGCTAATAGCAACTTATCAATGAGTGCATACCTTGTATGTCTTTCTGTGATTGGGTTAGCTCACTCAGGATGATATTTTCCAGTTCCAACCATTTGCCTACGAATTTCATAAACTCGTTGTTTTTGATAGCTGAGTAATATTCCATTGTGTAGATGTACCACATTTTCTGTATCCATTCCTCTGTTGAAGGGCATCTGGGTTCTTTCCATTTTCTGGCTATTATAAATAAGGCTGCGATGAACATAGTGGAGCACGTGTCTCTTTTATATGTTGAGGCATCTTTTGGGTATATGCCCAAGAGAGGTATAGCTGGATCCTCAGGCAGTTCAATGTCCAATTTTCTGAGGAACCTCCAGACTGATTTCCAGAATGGTTTTACCAGTCTGCAATCCCACCAACAATGGAGGAGTGTTCCTCTTTCTCCACATCCTCGCCAGCATCTGCTGTCACCTGACTTTTTGATCTTAGCCAATCGCACTGGTGTGAGGTGAAATCTCAGGGTTGTTTTGATTTGCATTTCCCTTATGACTAAAGATGTTGAACATTTCTTTAGGTGTTTCTCAGCCATTCGGCATTCCTCAGCTGTGAATTCTTTGTTTAGCTCTGAACCCCATTTTTTAATAGGGTTATTTGTTTCCCTGCGGTCTAACTTCTTGAGTTCTTTGTATATTTTGGATATAAGGCCTCTATCTGTTGTAGGATTGGTAAAGATCTTTTCCCAATCTGTTGGTTGCCGTTTTGTCCTAACCACAGTGTCCTTTGCCTTACAGAAGCTTTGCAGTTTTATGAGATCTCATTTGTCGATTCTTGATCTTAGAGCATAAGCCATTGGTGTTTTGTTCAGGAAATTTTTTCCAGTGCCCATGTGTTCCAGATGCTTCCCTAGTTTTTCTTCTATTAGTTTGAGTGTGTCTGGTTTGATGTGGAGGTCCTTGATCCACTTGGACTTAAGCTTTGTACAGGGTGATAAGCATGGATCGATCTGCATTCTTCTACATGTTGCCCTTCAGTAGAACCGCCACCATTTGCTGACAATGCTATCTTTTTTCCATTGGATGGTTTTGGCTCCTTTGTCAAAAATCAAGTGACCATAGGTGTGTGGGTTCATTTCTGGGTCTTCAATTCTATTCCATTGGTCTATCTGTCTGTCTCTGTACCAATACCATGCAGTTTTTATCACTATTGCTCTGTAATACTGCTTGAGTTCAGGGATAGTGATTCCCCCTGAAGTCCTTTTATTGTTGAGGATAGCTTTAGCTATCCTGGGTTTTTTGTTATTCCAGATGAATTTGCAAATTGTTCTGTCTAACTCTTTGAAGAATTGGATTGATATTTTGATGGGGATTGCATTGAATCTGTAGATTGCTTTTGGTAAAATGGCCATTTTTACTATATTAATCCTGCCAATCCATGAGCATGGGAGATCTTTCCATCTTCTGAGGTCTTCTTCAATTTCTTTCCTCAGTGTCTTGAAGTTCTTATTGTACAGATCTTTTACTTGCTTGGTTAAAGTCACACCGAGGTACTTTATATTATTTGGGTCTATTATGAAGGGTGTCGTTTCCCTAATTTCTTTCTTGGCTTGTTTCTCTTTTGTATAGAGGAAGGCAACTGATTTATTTGAGTTAATTTTATACCCAGCCACTTTGCTGAAGTTGTTTATCAGCTTTAGTAGTTCTCTGGTGGAACTTTTGGGATCACTTAAATATACTATCATGTCATCTGCAAATAGTGATATTTTGACCTCTTCTTTTCCTATCTGTATCCCTTTGATCTCCTTTTGTTGTCTGATTGCTCTGGCTAGAACTTCAAGAACTATATTGAATAAGTAGGGAGAGAGTGGGCAGCCTTGTCTAGTCCCTGATTTTAGTGGGATTGCTTCAAGTTTCTCTCCATTTAGTTTAATGTTAGCAACTGGTTTGCTGTATATGGCTTTTACTATGTTTAGGTATGGGCCTTGAATTCCTATTCTTTCCAGGACTTTTATCATGAAGGGGTGTTGAATTTTGTCAAATGCTTTCTCAGCATCTAATGAAATGATCATGTGGTTCTGTTCTTTCAGTTTGTTTATGTAATGGATCACGTTGATGGTTTTCCATATATTAAACCATCCCTGCATGCCTGGGATGAAGCCTACTTGATCATGGTGGATGATGGTTTTGATGTGCTCTTGAATTCGGTTTGCCAGAATTTTATTGAGTATTTTTGCGTCGATATTCATAAGGGAAATTGGTCTGAAGTTCTCTTTCTTTGTTGTGTCTTTGTGTGGTTTAGGTATAAGAGTAATTGTGGCTTCGTAGAAGGAATTCGGTAGGGCTCCATCTGTTTCAATTTTGTGGAATAGTTTGGATAATATTGGTATGAGGTCTTCTATGAAGGTTTGATAGAATTCTGCACGAAACCCGTCTGGACCTGGACTCTTTTTGGTTGGGAGACCTTTAATGACTGCTTCTATTTCCTTAGGAGTTATGGGGTTGTTTAACTGGTTTATCTGTTCCTGATTTAACTTCGATACCTGGTATCTGTCTAGGAAATTGTCCATTTCCTGAAGATTTTCAAATTTTGTTGAATATAGGTTTTTATAGTAAGATCTGATGATTTTTTGAATTTCCTCTGAATCTGTAGTTATGTCTCCCTTTTCATTTCTGATTTTGTTAATTTGGACGCACTCTCTGTGTCCTCTCGTTAGTCTGGCTAAGGGTTTATCTATCTTGTTGATTTTCTCAAAGAACCAACTTTTGGTTCTGTTGATTCTTTCTATGGTCCTTTTTGTTTCTACTTGGTTGATTTCAGCTCTGAGTTTGATTATTTCCTGCCTTCTGCTCCTCCTGGGTGTATTTGCTTCTTTTTGTTCTAGAGCTTTTAGGTGTGCTGTCAAGCTGCTGACATATGCTCTTTCCTGTTTCTTTCTGCAGGCACTCAGCGCTATGAGTTTTCCTCTTAGCACAGCTTTCATTGTGTCCCATAAGTTTGAGTATGTTGTATCTTCATTTTCATTAAATTCTAAAAAGTTTTTAATTTCTTTCTTTATTTCTTCCTTGACCAGGTTATCATTGAGTAGAGCATTGTTCAATTTCCACGTATATGTGGGCATTCTTCCCTTATTGTTATTGAAGACCAGTTTTAGGCCGTGGTGGTCCGATAGCACGCATGGGATTATTTCTATCTTTCTGTACCTGTTGAGGCCCGTTTTTTGGCCAATTATATGGTCAATTTTGGAGAAAGTACCATGAGGAGCTGAGAAGAAGGTATATCCTTTTGCTTTAGGATAGAATGTTCTATAAATATCCGTTAAGTCCATTTGGCTCATGACTTCTCTTAGTCTGTCGACATCACTGTTTAATTTCTGTTTCCATGATCTGTCCATTGATGAGAGTGGGGTGTTGAAATCTCCCACTATTATTGTGTGAGGTGCAATGTGTGTTTTGAGCTTTAGTAAGGTTTCTTTTACGTATGTAGGTGCCCTTGTATTTGGGGCATAGATATTTAGGATTGAGAGTTCATCTTGGTGGATTTTTCCTTTGATGAATACGAAGTGTCCTTCCTTATCTTTTTTGATGACTTTTAGTTGGAAATTGATTTTATTTGATATTAGAATGGCTACTCCAGCTTGCTTCTTCTGACCATTTGCTTGGAAAGTTGTTTTCCAGCCTTTCACTCTGAGGTAATGTCTGTCTTTGTCTCTGAGGTGTGTTTCCTGTAGGCAGCAGAATGCAGGGTCCTCGTTGCGTATCCAGTTTGTTAATCTATGTCTTTTTATTGGGGAGTTGAGGTCATTGATATTGAGAGATATTAAGGAATAGTGATTATTGTTTCCCTTTATATTCATATTTGGATGTGAGGTTATGTTTGTGTGCTTTCATTCTCTTTGTTTTGTTGCCAAGACGATTAGTTTCTTGCTTCTTCTAGGGTATAGCTTGCCTCCTTATGTTGGGCTTTACCATTTATTATCCTTTGTAGTGCTGGATTTGTAGAAAGATATTGTGTAAATTTGGTTTTGTCATGGAATATCTTGGTTTCTCCATCAATGTTAATTGAGAGTTTTGCTGGATACAGTAACCTGGGCTGGCATTTGTGTTCTCTTAGGGTCTGTATGACATCAGTCCAGGATCTTCTGGCCTTCATAGTTTCTGGCGAGAAGTCTGGTGTGATTCTGATAGGTCTGCCTTTATATGTTACTTGACCTTTTTCCCTTACTGCTTTTAATATTCTTTCTTTATTTTGTGCGTTTGGTGTTTTGACAATTATGTGACGGGAGGTGTTTCTTTTCTGGTCCAATCTATTTGGAGTTCTGTAGGCTTCTTGTATGTCTATGGGTATCTCTTTTTTTAGGTTAGGGAAGTTTTCTTCTATGATTTTGTTGAAGATATTTACTGGTCCTTTGAGCTGGGAGTCTTCACTCTCTTCTATACCTATTATCCTTAGGTTTGATCTTCTCATTGAGTCCTGGATTTCCTGTATGTTTTGGACCAGTAGCTTTTTCCGCTTTACATTATCTTTGACAGTTGAGTCAATGATTTCTATGGAATCTTCTGCTCCTGAGATTCTCTCTTCCATCTCTTGTATTCTGTTGGTGAAGCTTGTATCTACAGCTCCTTGTCTCTTCTTTTGGTTTTCTATATCCAGGGTTGTTTCCATGTGTTCTTTCTTGATTGCTTCTATTTCCATTTTTAATTCCTTCAACTGTTTGATTGTGTTTTCCTGGAATTCTTTCAGGGATTTTTGCGATTCCTCTCTGTAGGCTTCTACTTGTTTATTAATGTTTTCCTGTGTTTCCCTAAGTGTGTTCATGTCTTTCTTGAAGTCCTCCAGCATCATGATCAAATATGATTTTGAAACTAGATCTTGCTTTTCTGGTGTGTTTGGATATTCCATGTTTGTTTTGGTGGGAGAATTGGGCTCCGATGAAGGCATGTAGTCTTGGTTTCTGTTGCTTGGGTTCCTGCACTTGCCTCTCGACATCAGATTATCTCTAGTGTTACTTTGTTCTGCTATTTCTGACAGTGGCTAGACTGTCCTATAAGCCTGTGTGTCAGGAGTGCTGTAGACCTGTTTTCCTCTCTTTCAGTCAGTTATGGGGACAGAGTGTTCTGCTTTCGGCCGTGTAGTTTTTCCTCTCTACAGGTCTTCAGCTGTTCCTGTGGGCCTGTGTCTTGAGTTCACCAGGCAGCTTTCTTGCAGCAGAAAATTTGGTCTTACCTGTGGTCCTGAGGCTCAAGTTCGCTCGTGGGGTGCTGCCCAGGGGCTCTCTGCAGCGGCAGCAACCAGGAAGACCTGTGCCGCCGTTTCCAGGAGCTTCAGTGCACCAGGGTTCCAGATGGTCTTTGGCTTTTTCCTCTAGCGTCCGAGATGTGTGTGCAGGGAGCAGTCTCTTCTGGTTTCCCAGGCTTGTCTGCCTCTCTGAAGGTTTAGCTCTCCCTCCCACGGGATTTGGGTGCAGAGAACTGTTTATCCGGTCTGTTTCTTTCAGGTTCCGGTGGTGTCTCAGGCAGGGGTCCTGCCGCTCCTGGGCCCTCCCCCACGGGAGCCCAGAGGCCTTATACAGTTTCCTCTTGGGCCAGGGATGTGGGCAGGGGTGGGCAGTGTTGGTGGTCTCTTCCGCTCTGCAGCCTCAGGAGTGCCCACCTGACCAGACGGTTGGGTCTCTCTCTCACTGGGTCTGGGAGCAGAGAGCTGCTGCGGGCCGGGATCATCGGGTGTGGGACTTCCGGTAAACACAGAACGTGCCCGGTCCTAGAGAAATTCTGCTTCTGTGTGTTCCAAGCTCACCAGGCAGCTTTCTTGCAGCAGAAAATTTGGTCTTACCTGTGGTCCCGAGGCTCAGGTTTGCTCGTGGGGTGCTCTCCAGGGGCCCTCTTCCTTTTTTTTTTAAGTGAGGTCTTCTGTCGCTCAGCCAACTTGAATTCCCAGTACAGTCGAGGATGACCTTGAACTCCTGATCCTCCCGCTTCCACCTCTGAGTGCTGGGAGTGCGAGCCTATGTCGACATGCTTTGCTGAGTCTGGGAAATTTATCAGAGTTTAAGAGATGGTTCTTGCTACCAGTACAGCCCCATTCCTATAGTTTAGACTCTTGCTGTATCCATAATGAAAGGAAAAAATAAGTATCTTTTTTTTTTCCCCCAGAATTGGATGTGAGCTTGACTCTGCCTTTCAGGTTCTCTGTACCAAGTTTCTGCTTCCGTGTGGTATAGAAAAGAGACAAAAGACCCCTTCCCGTTCTGGCCTGAGCAAAGCAGGCTCACGGGCCACTGACACCCAGAAATTAAGAGGTTTTTGGAACCTGGGAGGTTGCAGACGGCTGTTTTGCTGCTGTCATTATGCCACAAAATGAATATATTGAATTGCACCATAAACAATATGAATATCATTTGGACTACCATGAAAAAAAGAGAAAGAAAGAAGGTCGGGAGATCCATGAACATTCAAAGAAGGCAAAAAAAAAAAAAAAAAAAAGATTGGCCTGAAGGCTAAGCTCTACCATAAACAGTGACACAGGGAGAAAATACAACTGAGAAAGACCATTAAGATGCATGGAAAGAGAGCACCAAGCAGAAGGATGAGGAGAAGAGTCCACAGGGAGCAGTGCCTGCCTACCTGCTGGACAGAGAGGGGCAGTCGAAAGCAAAAGTAATTTCCAACTTGATTAAGCAGAAACCGAAAAAGAAAAGGCAGAAAAATGGGAGGTCCCTCTACCCAAAGTTCGTGCCCACAGAGAATCAGAGGTATTAAAAGTAATTTGTATAGGAAAAAGAAAAAAAAAAAGGGCATGGAAGAGAATGGTTATCAAATTCTGCTTTGTTGGTGATGGTTTTACAAGAAAACCACCTAAATATGAAAGATTTATTAGGCCAATGGGCCTACGTTTCAAAAAGCCCATGTCACACACGCTGAGCTGAAAGCGACCTTTTGCCTACCTAGACTCAATGTGAAAAAGAATCCCTCATCCCCGTTATATATAACCCTGGGTGTGATCAGGAAAGGGACAGTCATTGACGTCAATGTGAGAGAGCTGGGCCTTGTGACACAAGGAAGCAAGGTGATTTGAGGAAAATGTGCTCAAGTTGCCAACAACCCTGAAAATGATGGGTGCATAAATGCAGTCTTGCTGGTTTGACCGTGATGTCATACAACTCATTCCACTCACTACCAAGACTACACACTGTCAGGAAAACACCGTCGCTGTGATCTTTCTGAACTACCAAGCAGGCTTACTTACACCATGTGCGGTCATCAAGAAGTATTTATTGAATTGTAAAGGAAAATACAACACTGCCCAATTTAAGAAAAAAGGAGATAAAAGATTCTACAGTTTTTAACTTTCACCAATGAAAACTCAAAGAGGAAAGCCACAGACTTGGTAACTTCTCTACTGTGAGACTAATTCTTTATCTGCCACTTTGTCAGTGGTCTAAGGCCATTTATTTTATTGGATATGTTTTTATTTACATTTCAAATCTTATTCCCTTTTCCAGATTCCCACCCATAAAGTCCCTAATCAATAACACCCTCTTCTATGAGGGTGTTCCCCCACCCAACCACCCACCCCTTCCCACCTCCCCACCCTGACATTCCCCTACACTGGGGGTCCAGCCTTGGCAGAACCAAGGGCGTCTCCTCCCATTGGTGCCCAACAAGACCATCCTCTGCTACATATGAAGCTGGAGTCCTGGGTCTGTCCATGTGTAGTCTTTGGGTGGTGGTTTAGTCACTGGGAGCTCTGGTTGATTGGTATTGTTGTTCTTATGGGGTTGCAAGCCCCTTCAGCTCCTTCAATCCTTTCTCTAACTCCTCCATTGGGGACCCTGTTCTCAGTTCAATGATTGCTTTGAGCATCTGCCTCTGTATTTGTCATGCTCTGGCAGAGCCTCTTAGGAGACAGCTATATCAGGCTCCTGTCAGCATGCACTTCTTGGCATCAGCAATATTGTCTGGGTTTGGTGGCTGTATGTACATGGGCTGGATCCCCAGGTGGGTCATGCTCTGAATGGCCATTCCTTCAGTCTCTGCTACAAACTTTGTCTCCATATCTCCTCCTACGAATATTTTTGTTCCCCCTTTTAAGAAGGACTGAAGCATCCGCACTTTGGTCGTCCTTCATCTTGAGCTTCATGTGATCTGTGGATTGTATCTTGGGTAATTCCAGCATTTGGGCTAATATCCACTTATCAGTGAGTGCATACCATGTGTGTTCTTTTGTGATTGGGTTACCTCACTCAGGATGAGATTTACTAGTTCCATCCATTTGCCTATAAATTTCATAAGTCATTGTTTTTAATAGCTGAGTAGTACTCCACTGTGTCCCACATTTTTCTGTATTCATTCCTCTGATTAAGGCTGTTGAACATCTCTTTAGGTACTTCTCAGCCACTCGGTATTCCTCAGCTGAGAATTCTTTGCTTAGTTCTGTATGCAATTTTTTTTAAATAGGGTTATTTAATTCTCTGGAGTCTAACTTCTTGAGTTCTTTGTATGTATTGGCTATTAGCCCTCTATCGGATGCAGGATTGGTAAAGATCTTTTCCCAATCTGTTGGTCACCATTTTGTCCTAATGACAGTGTCCTTTGCCTTCAGAAGCTTTGCAGTTTTATGAAGTCCCATTTGGTGATTTTGATCTTAGAGCCTAAGCCATTGGTGTTCTGTTCAGGAAAATTTCCCTTGTGCCCATGTGTTTGAGGCTCTTTCCCACTTTATCTTTTATTAGTTTTAGTGCATCTGGTTTTATGTGGAGGTCCTTGATCCACTTAGAACAGCTTTGTACAGGGAGATAAAAATAGGTTGATTTGCAGTCTTCTACATGCTGACCTCCAGTTGAACCAGCCCCATTTGTTGAAAATACTATCTTTTTTCCACTGGATGGTTGTAGCTCCTTTGTCAAAGATCAAGTGACCATAGGTGTGTGGGTTCATTTCTGGGTCTTCAATTCTATTCCATTGATCTATCTGCCTATCTCTTTATCAATACCATAGAGTTTTTATCATTATTGCTTTGTAATACAGCTTGAAGTCAGGGATGGTGATTCCCTGAGAAGTTCTTTTATTGTTGAGAAGAGTTTTCGATATCCTGGGCTTTTTTGTTATTCAAAAGGAATTTGCAAATTACTCTTTTTAACTCTATGAAGAATTGAGTTGGAATTTTGATGGGAATTGCATTGAATCTATAGATTGCTTTTGGCAAGATAGCCATTTTTACTATATTGATCTTGCCAATCCATGAGTATAGGAGATCTTTCCATCTTCTGAGATCTTCTTCAATTTCTCTCTTCAGATGAAGAAATGATGTTCTTGTCATGCAGATCTTTCACTTCCTTGGTTACAGTCACACCAAGGTATTTTATGTTATTTGAGTCTATTGTGAAGGGTGTCCTTTCCCTAATTTCTTTCTCAGCTTGCTCATCCTTTGAGTAGAGGAAAGCCACTGATTTGTTTGAGTTAATTTTGTATCCAGCCACTTTGCTGAAGTTGTTTATCAGGCTTAGTAGTTCTCTGGTAGAACTTTCGGGGTCACGTAAGTACACACTTACATCATCTGTAAATAGTGATATTTTTACTTCTTCCTTTCTAATTAGTATCCCTTTGACCTCCTTTTGTAGTCTAGTTGCTCTGGCTAGGACTTCAATTACTATATGGAATAGGTAGAGAGAGAGAGAGAGAGAGAGAGAGAGAGAGAGAGAGAGAGAGAGAGAGAGAGAGAGAGAGAGAGTAGCCGTGTCTAGTTCCTGATTTTAATGGAATTGTTTCAAGTTTCTCTCCATTTAGTTCGGTGTTGGCTACTGGTCTGCTGTATATTGCTTTTCCTATGTTTAGGTATGGACTTTGAATTCCTAATCTTTCCAAGTCTTTTAACGTCTTTCACGTTAAAAGTGTTGAATTTTGTCAAATGCTTTCTCAGCATCTAATGAGATGATTATGTGGTTCTTATCTTTGAGTTTGTTTATATAGTGAATTACGTTGATGGATTTCTTTGTATTGAACCATTCCTGCATCCCTGGGATGAAACTTACCTGATCATGATGGATGATCATTTTGATGTGTTCTTGGATTCAGTTTTCGAGAAATTTATTGAATATTTTTGTGTCAATATTCATAAGGGAAATTGGTCTGAAGTTCTCTTTCTTTGTTGGGTCTTTGTGTGGTTGAGGCATAAGAGTAATTGTGGCTTCACAGAAGGAATTGGGCAGTGTTCTTTCTGTTTCTGTTTGTGAAATAGTTTGGAGAGTATTGGTATGAGGTCTTGTGTGCAGGTCTGGTGGAATTCTGCACTAAACCCATCTGGTCCTGGGGATTTTTTATTACTGTTTGAGGTGCTATGTGTGTTTTGAGCTTTAATAAGTTTCTTTTATGAATGTACCTGCCCCCCTTTTTTTTTGAGGTTTGGCTTTTCTTTCTTTCTTTCTTTCTTTCTTTCTTTCTTTCTTTCTTTCTTTCTTTCTTTCTTTCTTTCTTTCCTTTTCTCCATCTTTATTAAATTGGGTATTTCTTATTTACATTTCAAATGTTATTCCCTTTCCTGGTTCCAGACCAACATCCTCCTAGCTCCTCCCCCTCCCCTTCTATATGGGTGTTCCCCTCCCCATCCTCCTCCCATTACCGCCCTCCCCCCAACAACCACGTTCACTGGGGGTTCAGTCTTGGCAGGACCAAGAGCTTCCCCTTCCACTGGTGCCCCTACTAGGTTATTCATTGCCACCTATGAATTTGGAGGCCAGGGTCAGTCCATGTATAGTCTTTGGGTAGTGGCTTAGTCCCTGGAAGCTCTGGTTGGTTGGCATTGTTGTTCATATGGGGTCTCAAGCCCCTTCAGCTCTTTCAGTCCTTTCTCTGATTCCTGCAATGGGAGTCCCATTCTCAGTTCAGTGGTTTGCTGCTGGCATTCGCCTATGTATTTGCCATATTCTGGCTGTGTCTCTCAGGAAAGATCTACATCCGGTTCCTGTCAGCCTGCACTTCTTTGCTTCATCCATCTTATCTAGTTTGGTGGCTGTATATGTATGGGCCACATGTGCGGCAGGCTCTGAATGGTCATTCCTTCAGTCTTTGTTCTAAACTTTGCCTCCCTATCCCCTCCTATGGGCATTCTTATTCTCCTTTTAAAGGAGTGAAGCATCGCATTTTGGTCATCCTTTCTGAGTTTCAAGTGTTCTGTGCATCTAGGGCAATTCAAGTATTTGGGCTAATAGCCACTTATCAATGAGTGTATACCATGTGTGTTTTTCTGTGATTGGGTTACCTCACTCAGGATGATATTTTCTAGTTCTATCCATTTGCCTATGAATTTCATGAAGTCATTGTTTTTGATAACTGAGTAGTACTCCATTCTGTAGATGTACCACATTTTCTGTATCCATTCCTCTGTTGAAGGGCATCTGGAATCTTTCCGGCTTCTGGCTATTATAAATAAGGCTGCTATGAACATAGTGGAGCATGTGTCTTTTTTATATGTTGGGGCATCTTTTGGGTATATGCCTAAGAGAGGTATAGCTGGTTCCTCAGGCAGTTCAATGTCCAATTTTCTGAGGAACCTCCAGACTGATTTCCAGAATGGTTGTACCAGTCTGCAATCCCACCAACAATGGAGGAGTGTTCCTCTTTCTCCACATCCTCGCCAGCATCTGCTGTCTCCTGAGTTTTTGATCTTAGCCATTCTGACTGTTGTGAGGTGGAATCTCAGGGTTATTTTGATTTTCATTTCCCTTGTGACTAAACATGTTGAACATTTCTTTAGGTGCTTCTCAACCATTTGATATTCCTCAGTAGCTGCCTTCTCATTTGAAGCATAGATATTCAGGTTTGAGAGTTTATCTTGGTGGAGTTTTCCTTTGATGAATGGGAAGTGTCCTTCCTTATCTTATTTGATAACTTTTGGTTGAATGTCAATTTTATTGGGTATTAGAATGGTTACTCCAGCTTGTTTCTTCGGACCATTTGCTTTAAAATTGTTTGGTAGATTTTTACTCAGAGGTAGTGTCTGTCTTTGTCACTGAGGTGCGTTTCTCATATGCAGCAAAATGCTGGGTCCTCTTTACATATCCAGTCTGTTAGTTTATGTCTTTGTATTGGGGAATTGAGTCCATTGATGTTAACAGATATTAAGGAACAGTGATTGTTGTTTTCTGCTATTTTTGTTGTTAGAAGTGGAATTATGTTTGTGTGGCTCTCTTCTTTGTGGTTAGTTGAAAGAATATTACTTTCTTGCCTTTGTTAGGGCGTAGTTTCCCTCATGGTGTTGGAATTTTCTACCTATCATCCTTTGTAGTGTTGGATTTGTGGGAAGGTACTATATAAATTTGGTTTTGTTATGGAATATCTTGGTTTCTCCATCCATGTTAATTGAGAGCTTTGCTGGATATAGTATTCTGGGCTGGCATTTCTGTTCTCTTAGGGTCTGTATAACATCTTCCCAGGACCTTCTGGCATTCTCAATCTTTGTTGAAAAGTCTGGCTTAATTCTGATAGGTCTGCCTTTATATGTTACTTGGCCTTTTGCCCTTACTGCTTTTAATACTCTTTCTTTGTTTTGTGCATTTGGTGTTTTGACTATTCTGTGATGGGAAGAATTTCCTTTCTGGTTCATTCTATTTGGAGTTTTGTTGGGTTCTTGTATGTTTATGGGCATCTCTTTCTTTAGGTTAGGGATGTTTTCTTAAGTCCTCTATCATCATCATGAGATGTAAATCCAAATCTTGCTTTTTTGGTGTGTTGGGATATCCAGTATTTTCTTTAGTGGGAGAACTGGGCTTTGATGATGCCAAGTAGTCTTGGTTTCTGTTGCTTAGGTTCCTGTGCTTGCCTCTCACTATCTGGTTGTCTCTGGTGTTAACTGTTCTTGCTGTCTTTGACAGTGGCTTTACCCTCATATAAGCTTGTATGTCAGCACTCCTGGAGACCTGCTTTCTCCCAGTGGGATCTGTGTACAGAGAGCTGTGGGGCTGGGTCAGCTCTAGGTGCAGGCAGAAACTGGAAGGGTCCTATCTCAGACTGCTCATGGGTTCCTGTGTCCTGAGGGCTCCAGGCAGGTTTCCTGGAGCAAAAGTGGTGGTCTTACCTCTGTTCTCAGGTGTGTCAGTGCTCCTGGTGACTGGCTTTCAGCTCTGGGCACAGGCAGACACTGGAAGGATCCTTTCCCTCACTGGTCCTAGGTTCCTGTATCCAGAGGGCTCTAGGCGGGTTCCTCTTGGGCCAGGAGTATGAGCAAAAGTGGTGGTCTCCCCTGAGCTCTCAGGATTGTCCACACTTCTGAGAGTCCAGCTCTCTTCCTCACGGTATTTGGATACAGAAAGCAGTGGGATCAGGTCACCTTCGGGCACAGGTCTGGTCTGACCAGCTCAGCTCTAAGACCATTTAAGACCAGCTAAAATGAAATGTGATTTATTGTGTCGACAATATGAAGTTGAAGCAGATCCACTCTACCAGGCATCACACCAAGTCGTTGATGTCACTGTTTCAAAATAATATAGGACAAATTCGGGAAAAAGACAAGAAAGAGTTGGCTTTATTTGTCTGTAAAGAGCTTCTCATCAATGATGCCATCCTCCCTCCCATGTTTTGGCAAGAACTTGGGAACATTTTTCAAGTGATTTCAAATACGCAGAAATTCTTTAGGTGATCACAACTCCTTTTGTTAAAATATTCAACCACCTAAATATGGTGGCACACACCTGTTTTCCTAGCAGGTACAGCCTGGGCTACATAGATACTCATTGTGCTATCTCTGAGCAAAGAAAGAAAACCCCTCCAAATCCAATCTGACGTCCAATTGTCACTCTCATATTGAGGAGACGTTCTTACTTTTTCTCAACAGGACATGGAGAAACAACTGGGTTTGGTCTCATCTTCTGAGTGCTGCAGTTCTGTCCTGTCCCTTCATGTCCTCTCATGACATTTGCTACTCTTCAGGATTTGTAATTTCCAGGGTGACACTTATGACAGTTTTCTGCCGACCACAGGGTCCTGCCTGCCTAGCTCTCTTTCTATACCTAAGGTTACTTTTTTTTACAGGCACTTTTTTATCTTTCATTTTTGAAGTAGAGGCTGGCCTTGAACTTGTGATATTCCCGCCTTACTTTATAATCCCAGTGCTGGAATCATAGACCACCACCATCCGGTCTCTTTTTGTCATAAGAGAACTATGCATAGCTATATCTACATATATCTATAGTTCCCTGTGATATGTCTTTTACATATATAGAGTGAGCAAGAGTGGAGAAAGAGGGAGAGGGAGAAAAGAGAGAAGAGAGATGAGAGGAAAGAGAGAAAAAGGAAGCAGGGGAAAATTGTTATACATTTTTCAGGGTATAGCAATCAAGTATGTTGAAAGCCTGGGTGCTTTTCCTGGAAAGATCCCATCAAGAGGGGTGTCATTATATGAGGATTTATTCTGTCCATTGGTAGCACTTTCAAAATAGCAGATTTCCCCATCTGCTGCTCCCCTTGTAGCCCAAGCAAATGACTCCAGCCAGTCTCCAATTTTTATCTTGTCTAGTTGAGCTGCAGACTGTTCTTTTTAGCACCTCCTTTCAATCAACTTCCAAGCCATTCCGACTTTACTTCCTAAAGATGAATCAAAGGTATCCCTCCTATCTTCCTTGCCATCATCTTGCTGTTTCAACCATTCATCTATTTTTATCTATTTTTTTTTCTTGACTTACCTGGTTCTGGTCAATTCTGCCTTCTATAGAGAAGCCAGCTCGATCATTCAAAACTGAGAATGCAATCCCACTACACCTAGGTGTAGAATAGGCTGAAGATTTACTGACATTGTCAAGTCCTTCTTTGCTCTAAAATTTCTGTGTTGCCTGAGTTTTCTAGTCCCCACACATATGTGCCAATCTATATCATGGCTACACTGATGTTTGAACTCTTCCCTTAAGGTTCTCTATCTACCATATTGAATTCCTTCCTCTATTCATTCATTAAGACTCAGGTCACTTTCTTCTCATCCAGCCTTTAATGTGGCATCAGAGCCGTTTGAGCTTCCGCTGACTCTGAGTTGGGCTAGCCGGCCCTCTCCCATCTTCCTTAGCATCCTGTTTCCGTCTGCCCTATCACTATTCACTAGGCAAGTGCCAGTACCCACTGCTCTCCATGTATTAGCTTTCCTGTGCCCAATTGCCCCAGAGACTAACTTAAGGATTTATTTTGTTCACACTTTAAAAGGGTTCCTTTTTTCCATGGTAGCGGAGTCATGTGCATTAGTAGAACATAATGATGGGCATGTGTGTTGAAAAGCATCTGCAGCTTTGGGGGGTATAGAAATCAGAGAAAGGGACAGTAAGGACCAGGATCAAGAACTTCCTGAGACATGACTCCAGTAACCTGCTTCCTCCAGATAGGCTGCTCCTGAAAAGCTCCACAGCACCCAAACAGTGCTACCACTGGGGGACCAAGTATATAACAATCTGTAGAGAGCTACATATTCAAACTATAACATTTTCCCATTAAACCTAGTGTTTGTGAGAAGGGACAGGATTTACTTATTTGGTTCTGAGATTAAATCCAAGTTCTCACTTACATATGCCAGACCACTGAGCCTGACCTCAGCTGTAGCGTTTGATATCTGTATTGTAGATAGCACATGGTAGGTACCAGATGCTTGCGGAAAGAATAGGCAGATATGTGAAAGAATAGGGACTTTTTTTCTTTTTAGACATGGGTCTCATTCATCCCAGGCTGGGCTCAAACTAACTTATGTAGGAGAGGGTGAGGTTAAAATTCTGATTTTCCTGCCTTTATCTCCTGAGTCCTGGTTTACAGGTGTATACCATCACCTCACGTGTGTGAGGATTAAACCAAAGCTTCAGTGTGTGTTAGGCAAGTACTCTGTGAGTTGAAACTAGGGCTTTATGGCTGAAAAGGTAAGAAACACTAGCTGGGAGAGATGGCTTCTGCTTTACCTTCCCCACTTTCACTCCTGCTGAATCACTGCCCAGTTGGCTAGCTGACCAGTGCCACCTGTGTTGCTGTGATCTGTCTGTAGGCTCTTTTTCCTATGTAAGGAAACTCAGAGCTGGGATAGGGCATCAGTGTGCTTACCTCCAGCCCTATGGCTCTTTGTTCAGTTCTGGATAAATGAAACCCAAGTTGTTGCTTATGGTAGTTCTTGTTACTTGCAGACATGTACCAGGTGTGTAGGAAGTGGAACATTCAATTGCAGAAGGTGGATCTGACCTAGAAATAGAAATTGTCTGTGTCTTGATGACAATTCTAACTTCATAGCAGACTGTAGGCCTTTCTTATCTAAGTTCCTCTCACCCTCCTAACTTTGTTTATTAAAAATATACCCAGATGGACATCATATGGCTTTGAGCTGCTCAGGGTCTCATGGCCACTGTCACTGCCTTCCCGGAAATGCGACCTGGATGTGTTCCTTATTCCCCTGAATTGCAACTTGAAAATCGTCTGACAAATTTCTCAACACTAACTTTTTAGGGTTATTGAGCTTATTAAATTAAATGATGTCTGTGAGCTTCTGGCTTCTAGCTCATACCCAATTAATTAACCCATCTGAAGTGGAATTTTTGGTTTCTTAGGGGACTCAGTTGTGTCATGGGATGTTTTTCTGGAAGCTGTCTAATGAGAGGCAGACATGTGAGGACATGCGATATTTGGAAAGAGTATAAGTAGAACAAATAGATGTTGAATGATGCTCTTGCATTGGTACGCTTTGTAATGTTTTGCTGGTCTCCCATGATGATGCTCTTGCTTTGGTACACCTTGCAATGTTTCACTGGTCTTCACTGATATTTTTCTGTCATGACTTAATATAGAGAAACCTGACAAAGAACTTCTTGTGGTATTCCAGCTGCTTCTTGCTGCTTCTGCAGATCCATGCCAGTTCAGGGGAGCCTTGCGGTTTCTTCTGGATTGAGCCGCTGCTACTTCTTCATGTTTGGTGTTTTAGCCTGGACTGCTAATATCCTGACAGTGAAGATTGAAATTGCCACCAAAGAAGTCCTTCTAAACAGGCCTATATCCCCCTTGTCCTATTAACCATCTTTATCCCCTATCTGTGGTTTGTGAGCTTGAAGTATTTAGGAACCCTTATAAAGTAGGTTTTGAAAAATCTAAGCCTCCCTCCCCATCAGTTTAGAAATCTGAAGTGGAACCTACGCAGTGATTGCAGCTTTTTTTCTGAGTGACCCGGACATTGGCTACCTCACACAATGCATAGAACTGGCATCAGCTGGGACCCTGCTGCAAATATATATTTTCAGGCACTATTATCAAGACCTTCTGAGTCCAGAGCCCTGGGAATGTGACTGTTCTCAGTTTGATCAGCCATCTAGATGCTTCTAGTTGGGCTAAATTATGGGTGTATTGCAGTGCTGGACACAGAACCTATGGCCATGATTCTGAAAGGCAAATGCTTCATCAGCCTCAGGGTATGCTAGAAACTGAGGACTATGACTTCACTGTCCTTCCTTTTCTTCAGAACTTCTCCCCCAGCTACTGGTATATTTATTCTTCCCTGTTCATTGCCCTCTCCATTTGGCTATCACCAGGAAAGTGCTGTAGTAATGAAGTTGTATGGCCTAACTCAGCAATTGTTCTTCTCACATTTCAGCCTTCTCTCAGGCAAGTCCACACATACTTCTAACTCTCTCTACATCAAATAAAATGGATCCAATGCATACTCACACAGCCCTAACAAATTCAGCCTGGCCTGAGCTATGTCCCCTTCAAAAACAAACACTAACATCTCTGACATTTTCTCTCTTCTTCTGCTCAGTATTTGGGGAGAACCTCACTTTGGAGGTCAGATTACAAGTATCATTTCACCAATTCTTTCCAAAATACTATAAGGAAGAACCAGTGTGAGCTTCCCTTACAAGATGAGGACACAAAGGATCATGGGGGTGAAGTGAATGGCATTTGGGAATACCAAAGGGTCCCAATAAGGCTGGGTAGTGGTGGTGACTAGACATGGTTGTGGTGGTGATCATGACTGTGGTTGTGGTAGTCATTATTGGGGTGACTGCAGTGGTGGTTGTGACTGTGATAGTAGGTGTGATTATGGAGATGGTGGTGGTAGTTGTTGTAGTAGAGACCGTGGTGATGGCTAGGGAGATGATGGTGGTACCTGTGGTGATGGTGGTAGCAGCTGTGTTTGTTAGTAGCAACTGTGGAGGTGGCCGTGGTGGTGGCTGTGATGGTGACTGTGGAGAGGTGGTATCCTTTCCTCTTTGTAATGCTCCATTACTCTTGCGGAAGTTGTTTGTTACAGTAGCAGCAGTAAGTTCTTGTGTGTAACTTTCTCAGCACTTCCAGAACAATTTTTATTGAATCCTTTCTGTCCAGTCACAAGCATCACTGGCGTGGAACTCTAATCCCTTCTTCTAGAGTTTGAAAGGTCCCAGCTCCATGAAATCCCGTTAAATAAAGAAATAGCAGCTGTAGCAGCAGCTGAGAGCATTCGCTCCTTAAGTGTAGTCTCAGTTCTTCCAGATGCCTCTTTCAAACTGCTACATTAGCAATTCCAGTCTCCCTTTTGTGACCCATCCTCAGGATAGAGGCTGCCATTGTTGCCCTGCTAATTAAGGTCAAAGTCTACCATTGTCCAGATAGCCTTCTGATCTCTGTGAAAAATGGCGAACTCCCAGCAGGGTTTCTCCTTCTCTGCCCTTGTCTGGGGAGCTCAAACCCCTTCTCTCTAGAAAGCCATCTAGCCTTGGTTAGATTTCAGGTTCAATTTTTTTTTCTCCCAAAAGGAACCCAATCAGCCATCCCCTGAGATTTCTAGAATGCCCCGCTAGGCTAATGAGGCATCTCAGTACCTTAGCCTTTAGCCAATGACCTTTGCCAACCCTACATATTCCTAACCACTTCCCCAAAACTATGTAACCCTTGACTCACCCCAAGTAAAGTTGATATGTTTCCCTGAAGCTGGTTCCACAGTGTTGTTATTACCATTTGTTCTCACAGGCTATGAGACACTCCGTTCATGGATTCTGGTCCCTTTGTCCTCAGGAGCCAGTGGCCTGTCACCCCAGGGATAAGAGAGACCCTCAGCTACCATAGTTGCTACTTCCAGGATTCCCTATTAGATCACAAACCTGGCCATGCTGTATACTCTTTTTCGTCAGTTAGGCATATTCGCTTGTCAGGGGGTGGGTTCTGTTTTCTGACTGGCCCCCAAGGATAATCTCTGTACCAGGTCGTTCTTCTTGCTGCTCGCCAACTCCGAGGTTGAAACTGTGTAAACTTTTCATTTCCCATGTCCTTTCTTGTTAGATCATCTCATTGATCATCAAAACCAGTTGATTCTATTATAATGTCTCCCAAAATTTCCTTTCTTTCTCTTCCTTCTTCTCCACCTCCTTCACATTATTTTGTATGTGCATACATGTGAAAATCAGAGGTTAACTTGATGAAGTCAGTTCCCTCTTTCCAATCTTGTGGTTCCAAGCATTCAACTCAGATCATCAACGTTGGTGGCGAACAACTTTGCCTGCTGAGTACCTCACCATACCTCTTCCCTCTTTTTATTAGAAATTCCATAATCCTAGTTGTGCTCTACAATAACCTCCTTTGATCCACATTCCTGATCTATTAACCTGAGTCTTTGTCCTTTGTCACATCTTGTTCTAGGCTTTTAAAAACCTGGTTCCTGAGTTGCTTTTCCCCAACCACACTAATTATTAAGACTCTCCTATAGCACACTGAACTGCAAATTCCTCAGCATGGTCATTAAAATCCTCTAGAGTCTAGCCCTGGTCTACTTCTCTGGTTTTTTAATTATATCCCTCAGCACTCTGGGTGAGAACAAAAATGGCAGTTGGGGAAGGAATGAGAAGGAAGTAGGAGAGGGAGGGTGGGGCATCAGCATCTGTTGCAGTCAACACAGGCTTCAACCACCTGCATCCATGCCCTTACCCACGGACGGTTCAGAGGCTGTTTTGATTCCCTTTGATAGGCCTCTGAGTCTTCACATGTTCATAACCAGCGTTGAGGGGTAATTTATCCAGGCAGGACCATTCCTGGAGAGGATGTAGTGGGGACAGCAGCAGGTACACTTCCAGATGCTGCAGACACCATGCTTTAGCTCTGGAAAGTGAACTGGTCCTCCCACCACAGCATTGGCTGTAGAGCCACACGATGACCACTTTGGCCAACCAAGTGAGGTGACACTTTGTGCTTCAAGTATGCTAAAGTTGACACTACTCGCGTTGAGTTCTTGCCAGTCTTTCCAATGTTACCTTGCAAAGCTAGCACTTGGAATGTGAGTCACGATACAAACAATTCACCTGTTTAAAATGCAGAGATCAGGTGGGGCTGTTGCTTGGCAGTGCTAGCCTTTCATGCATGAGGCCTTGGGCTTAATCCCAGCCCATCACACATTCAAAGTGGACACTAAAGCTGAAATATACGATGCAGTAACTTTTAGCCTGTTTGTAGGAATGGACAACTAAAACCCCAGTCCATTTTAGACATTTTCACCTCCTCTAAATAAGCTTCATGCCTTTACTTTCCTGCCCTTTCTTTCCACACCCCAGCCCCCACCTGAAGCAGCCACAGGATCATTTTTTATCTCTATGTCCCTTTTCTAGACATGCCCTATGGGAGGAGTCTGATCATGTTTGTGGGACCCACCTAATAATGCATGTCTATGCTTCACCCCCTTCTGTGGCCATATAATGTCACATTGAACAAATATATTGCATTTATTAATCCATATTTTCAGGTGGTGAGCATTTGGATCAAGTTGATCTTCCGGGTATTATTAGTAGCATTGCTGTGACAATTCACAGATTGCATAAGGGTTTTGTAGGAGCCCAACCATGGCTCTGCAGGATTTTAGGATGACAATGTTTAATTATTCCAGGGGACTTCAGGAGCTTTTGCTGAATCAGATGCTTTGAAAGTGGCCGTGTTGTGAGAATTTCTTTCTGAGAAAGAAACGTCTACAGTTTCCTCAGAGGGTCCCGATGACAATCCAAAGTTAATTTCATCCATATTCCCCAAGGAGGACCAAATGAGTTTTTTGTGCTTATACAGAGGCTGGGTGAGGGGTTCCTAACAGGAACATGGATAACTGAAAATCAGCCACAATGAAAGGTTATTGTGGTAGTTTCAATAAGAATGGCACCATAGGCTCATATATTTAACTGTTTATTCACCAAGGATTAGCACTATTAGAAGGAATAGGAGGTGTGGCCTTGTTGGGGCAAGTGTTACTTGTTAGAGGAAGTGCTTCACTAGTGGTAGGCTTTGGGATTTCAAAAGCGCATGCCAAGGCTAGGTTCATTCATATTCTCTCTCCTCTCTCCTCTCTCCTCTCTCCTCTCTCCCCTCTCCTCCTCTCTCCTCTCTCCTCTCTCCCCTCTCCTCCTCTCTCCTCTCTCCCCTCTCCCCTCTCCCCTCTTCTCTCTCTGTCTCTCCCTGTCTCTCCCTGTCTCTCTCTCTCTCTCTCTCTCTCTCTCTCTCTCTCTCTCTCTCTCTCTCTGCTTACAGATCAGGATATAGCTCTCAGCTACTGCCCCAACACCCGCCTGCATTGTTACCAGACTCCCACCATGGTAATAATGGACTAAACCTCTGAAACTGTAAGTGAGTTCTCAATTAAATACATTCTTTTGTAAGATTTGCCTTGATCATGGTGTCTCCTCACGGTAATAGAACAATGACTAAGACAGGCATATATTTTTCGTGGATGATGGCTTTACCATAGCTGCATACATGGAACACTTTCTTTTTAGTCTTCCTAAGGCTTCGTAGCTAGCCCATCCCGGAGATCAGTGTTTTTCAACCTCTGGGTTGCAATTCCTTTGAAGGGGGCAGACAACCCTCTCATAGGGGGGTCGCATATCAGATTAGATATCATGCACATCAGATATTTACATTATGATTTATAACAGCATAATTGCAGTGAAGTACAAAGGAAAATACTTTTCTGGTTGGGGACAGCACAACATGACAAACTATATTAAAGTGTTGCAGCTTTAGGAAGGTGGAGAACCACTGGCCAAGATCCTTCTGGTGCATTTGGGCAGATTTGCATACAAATAGCTGGAAGGAGTGGCTAGGCACTCCCGGCAAACTTCCAAAAATCCTTCTTAACCCTTCTTTCTCTGAGGGAACATCAAGGCTACAGGCCAATTGTGATCAACTGTTGCAAATCACAGTTGATTTGATGAAGAAGGCAGTTACATGTCCTGTGTCTACATTCTCGCAGCATCCTCTGATGGTCTTTATTTTAGCGTGTTTCACACTCAGCCTTGCAATACGGTTGCTGTGGGAACCTCTATCTTTATCAGCACCCCGTTCCCCTCTCCAATGGTACCCACCCACCTTTTTACAGAATCCACCCTTCTACAGCTCATCTACTGGCCTAGCCAAGGAACACATTCCATCATTGTGGTCAGAGGATGGGTGCGAGTGACTATGACCTCCTTCAGGCTAAGTTAGCAAGAGTTCTGAGCCCTGGCCAAGACTATAAGAGTTCCGATGCTCCCCAGGCAAGCCTGGGGTTCCTATGGGAGTGACTTTGTTCCCACCACAAGGTGAGATTTCCTTAGGAACTGAAATCAGCCTAGTCCGTAGGTGAAGTGCTGGAGAACCTGGTGACTTTGGTCACTCCATCATGCCTGAAACACTTAGAACGTTTGTTTCTTGAGCCCATAAATTCTCAACTTAAAAGTTCCTGTGACGCTGCTTCTGTCAACAACGCAGAGTGTTCATCTGCATGGGCAGAATTAACACTACAGTCCTGAGTGGGTGTGGGGGGGAGGTATTCGGTATACAGCATTGAATATTCACCACAGGACTATGAGATGACAGTGAGTCAAAACATTTTTCTTTTTAATCAGAGTATCCAAGTTTCCCTGGGTTTCTAAAATTAGTGCAAAGCACATAGAATGCAGAATCCTAATCAACTAGCTGATTAATGGTGAATTTGCTCTTCCTCTGGACTTTGCTTCTGAAGGTAATTGTGGTATCTTGTTCATTTTATCGTGGTGTTACTCACAGAAATTCCCGAGTGACAGCTGGCAAATAAACAAATGACCCTTGGTTTTGAAAACATGTCCTATGCCTCACCGCCAACAGAGGGGTTTTCTCTTCATGGAGAAGGAGGCTGGGCTTTGGTATATGTGCATTTATATGCCCAAGAGGTTCAAAGCACAATCAGTTGATCTCACTTGAGGGTTTGAGAACTAATCAAAGAACATTAGTTATTTCCTTAAGGGTCCTATCAAAAGCTCTCCCTGCCTGCTGTTGAGGAATATAAGCCACCTTTATTTCTACAGAGCTACCAATGTAGCTTTATAAATAGGTTGTCTGCCAATTTATGTGTTGCTAATTTATTTCTTTATAATTGCTTTTGTGGATGTGATAATGAAGATCTATTTTCCTTAATACTTAGGAAAATGAGGGTTTTTTAAAACTCTAATTCCTTAAATATGGAAAAAGGAAACAAGTAGTTTTCATAAGGAGAGCTCTGTTGTAGGATAAATTCAGAGACACAAGAGAGGATCCAAGGAACAAGAACAGCATGTTAAATGATGGGGACATCTGGAGTGTCGACTGTGGTAAATTTTGGTACTATCATTTGCATTTTCATTGGTTGAAAGAGAAAACAGCAGCCACTCATATATATCTTTTTCCAACCTGCTTTAAAGTGCACCTTTAGGATTTTATCTTCAAAACTGCAAATTTTCAAGACACCATGATGTCTACTTTTCTACCCTGGAGACATAACATGGAAAGGTAGAACAGAAGGCTTTTGGGGGACAGTAGCTGCAAAAACATGTGAGGGCCCAGGGAGATCCTTGCCATGACTGTCATCATGACTGCTTTATGGACTGAGGAGGCCTGGACAAACAGGGCATTTACAAACTCTTGGTTCCTGTCCTCATTGTAAGATTACATTTTTCTTCTCTTATCAATACTTAAGAGGCTTATTCTTTGGAAAGCCGCTGTCTCTGGAGAATATGATGTAATTGTGACTCACTAGTGAGATTCTTTAAAGTAAGGGACTGTTCCTTAAATAGAAGGGGATTTTCACTTTGAGGGCAAAAGGTTTTCTCTGCTTACTCTTAGTCATAGGGTGACTATGTCCCTGTCCCCCATTCCTACCCTGTTTCCTTAGTCACATCATGGAAAGGCTTGGAAAGTGTGGTGGCACGTGTATATGAGCATTTGGTTCCCAGTCATTGGCCTCGTTAGGGGATGTTATGTAACCTTTAGGAGATAGCATCTTGCTGGAGGAAGGACATGATAGTGGAAAGGCTTTGAGGTTTTTATAGACTGGCCCACTTCCTGTTCTTTTGCTCTGCTTTTGTGTGTGTATGAAATGAGATCTTTCTTCCTTCTAACTGCCTGGCTTCTAGCTCCTGCTAGTATGTCTTCCCTATGGTGCACGGCAATTCCTCAAGAATTGTACATCAAAACAAACCATTTTCTCCTCTTAGCTGCTTATGGTCATGGATATATCGCATTACTGAAAATGTCTTCACCTATGCATTTAATTAAAGGCTGCTAGGTGGGTACATACTTTTTTCTTTTTTCATTGAGAGAGGGATTTTATTCTGTAGTCTAGGCTGGCTTAGAATTCACTCTGTAGCTCAGGCTGGCTTGGAACTCACTTTGATCTGGCTGCTACTAGTTCAGCCTCCAGAGTTTCATGAGCAACATGAGATATCATATGTGTGTTACCATGACTGTCTAGGGCTGCTTTTTTCTGTTGATAAAATCTTTAGTAGTCTAGCATGTTTGCTTTTCACAGAGAATGTCTAGAGATGATGGTTGGGAGACCGTTTACTGCTTGTGGAGAAGGAGTAACATTGTCCCTCTGGGTTCATGCTTCTCTGGCTATAGGGCAGTTTTTGAGCAGTACTCATCAGTATCCATTGCCTAGTTACTTATGTTGTCCAAACTTCACTTTCTTACCTTCTTATGTGTTTTCTCAAACGGACTCAGCCCCTTTCTGCCTATTCTTGCATGCTTTGTGCCTTCAACTGGGTATGCAAGATTTAGAAGAGCTCACGATTTTTGGGTCTCACGTTCCTTTTAAATGTTGAGTATGGTGTCTTTCAAGTCTTTATCAGCTCTCTAGTGCCTTTTCTATGTTTTTGTGTTCTCATGTATTTAACTCTGATCTAACCTCTTAAACTAATATTAGTATTATTTTCAATAAGTGTCACAAGCAGAGATCTCAGGGAATGGTATCTTAGTGCCTTAAATGCAGCATCAACAATATTACAAATTATAATGAACTCTTAATTAACTAGTTGATAAGTTACCTTTCTCAAATTTACTTCAGATGCCTTCTGTTTTAAAGGCAGAGAGTGCTGTTGGGAGTCGGGTAGTCAAGAAAAATGTAATGGGGATGTATTTATGATGCTACTTGGATATATGATACAAGTAACAGTGATGACTGTTTTAGTTTGGGCTTCTAGTGCTGTGAAGAAACACTGTGGCCAGTGTTTCTTCAGGGATGAAAGGCTTTATTTAACTTAGTCTCAGTCACAATCCATTAAGGGAAGTCAAGGTAGGAACTTGGAGGCAGAAACTCAAGCAAAAACTATGGACCAATGCTGCTTACTGGCTTGTTCCCTATGGCTTGCTCAGCCTGCTTTCATATAGCACCCAGGACCAGGAGTGGCAGCATTCACAGTGACCTGAACCCTCCCACATCAGTTGTCAATCAAGAAGTCCGTCAGGCTTGCTCATGGACCAATCTTCTAGGGGCATTTTCTGAACTGACATTTTCTCTTTTGAAATGACTCTACCTTGCGTCAAGTTACCATAAACATAACCAGCACAGTGACCCTGTTGAATTTGTGGTACTGTTAAGGACAGAACGAGCATTCTGGGCTGTTATGCTAGGGTTGTAAGTGCTCATGCTGGTCATCCTGGAGGCAAGGCTATGAGAATTTAACCGTAAACTCAGCACGTGGGCGGTGGCAGCAGGTGGAGTCAGCCTGGACTGACTAGTGAGACCTTGTCTCCAAACAGCAAAGGCTGAGGTGGTAGAGAGCTTGCCCAGCTTATGCAAAGCCCTGCTGGCTTCCATTCCTCTTCCCATTTTTCTTTGTCTCTTTACCACCCCCGCAACTCCTAGTTTATTCCAGGCTTCTAAAACTTATTCAAACTTGAGCAGAGTCATTGGTCATTGTCTTAGTTAGAGTTTTACTGCTGTGAACAGACACCATGACCAAGGCAGCTTTTATAAGGACAACGTTTAATTGGGACTTACAGGTTTCAGTCCATTATCATCATGGCAGGAACATGGCAGCGTCCAGGCAGGCATGGTGCAGGAGGAGCTGAGAGTTCTACATCTTCATCTAAAGGCCACTAGGAGAAGGATGGCTTTCATGTGATTAGGAGGAGGTCTTATTGCCATCCCCACAGTGATACACTTCTTCCAACAAGGCCACACCTCCAAATCCTGCCATTCCCTGGGCCAAATCTATTCAAAGCACTACAATCATCTCTAAAGTTCTATGTGTCCGAAGACTTTGTGTGGCACTCTTCAGTGGTCTTGTCATTCAACCTTTAAGTCAGCACTTACAAAGCCAGAGAAAAATTTATTTAAAAAAAAATACACGCTGTTTTGAAGATTTGAAGGAAAAAAATTTTTATTTTATTTAAAAATTGATTTGACATGTGTTGTATATGCGTGTTCAAACAGGTGATTGCAAGCATGCTCATGCATTGGTAGGCAGGTTAAAGTCAGAGGACAACTTGCAGAAGTGGATCTCAGGTGATCAGGTTTGGCGACAAGTGAGTGCCTTTACCAAATTAGGCTTCTTACCAGCCTGTGACGGCTCTCTTCCTGGTTGTCAACTTGACTACATCTTGTAAGAACTACTATCCAGAAATGGAAGGCTCAGCTATGATCTGTATCTTGAGGCTGGAAGACACAGGCTTCTGACCCAGATCTTGAGGCATAGTGGCCATGAAAAGCTTAGGTCCAGGCAAAGAAGTACATGACTTTAATCCTAGGAGATAAAGGCAAGCAGATGTCTGAGTTCAAAGCCAGTTTGGAACAAAGCAATTCCAGATCCAGGCATGGTGGTGCACACCTTTAATCTGGACCACACCTTCTGCTGGAGGCTTGCATAAGGACATTGGAGGAAGGAAGACTCACTCTACTTTGCCTGACTATAGCTACTTGCCAACTCATCTGTTGGAATTTACTTCTTCAGGATTCCAGCTTAAACAGAAGACCAGGCGAAACAACTAGCCTCACGGAACTGAGAAACTACTAGTGACTCTAGAGAACCCTGACAAATACACAGTCTGAGAAGATTAACTTTTTGATAAAATAGTGCACTAAATGTTGTTGTCTTCTACAGTTGCCTTTAAATAATCTCATTGATTTTGCTGTATCTAATGCTGAGACCATTAGACGATAATTGATAGTTTGGAGCATTATATAAGCAGTAACGCCCATTGTGATAGTTATTTTGAATTATTACTATACTTCATCATAAATTAAAATACTGAAAGGAAATGACATAAACACCAAGACCAGCTGAGACAGTTACTTTAAATTATCTCCCCATAATTAAACATAAATTAAAACCCAGATATAAATAAGAGATTCTGCCTTCATGTAGAATATTTATTGGGCTTAGATGGTCATCAAATTACAAAACAATTTTCAGAGTACATTTTAGAAATGAAAAGTCAAGAAGCCTGAGCCCATGGTGGGGTTTACCAAGCTGGTTGTTTAGAAACATTTATACACAAGTAAGTATTCCCAGGAGGGCACAGTTAGAGAAAGTCACATATAACCTATGGAACTGTTACATATGCAATGCAGGATGAAGCTGAAAAAAATAAAATAAAAATCAACTCCCAAGCACTTTCACGACAGGCTCTTTTTCTTTGTCACACAAAGGATGGCTCAGAACAGCTCAGTGATATAATATACTTGGTCTTTATGCAGGTTCCCCAACAAATGGAGTAGGGGTTATCCCTAAAATTGTGGCCTGTCTGTAGATCCTTTTCCTCTAACTGGATGCCTTGTCTGGCCAGGATGGGAGAAGACACAACTAGTAGTATACAAGTAGTACACAAGAAGTAGTATACATATATTATATGACACCACATAGATGAGCTCTGTCTAAGGCTGTTTAAAATCATTCCTTAGGGAAGGCTTCAAAGAGTGGCGATAGGAAGGAAGCCTCTTTGTTAGTAGCTGCCAGTCCTTACAGACTCCAAGCATGCTGCCCAGCACAGCATCTACGGTGGTTAACAGCCGTTTCTAAAGCAAGTGCTTAATGCTTGTACAAGAATTAAAACAATGCTGTTTACGTCCCTGTTTTATCTTAACCTACATAAGGCAGATTGATGCTAAGCAAACAGAAGCAATGTAAAAATCTAAAAACACTGCCCTCTGTGATTAAGAGTTTAACACTTCCATTGATCAAAATAAGAACAATGTAGGTCTGGCAAAGGACTTTTCAATAGCCCTGTAGGGAAAAGCTTTTTACCTCTCAGTTCCTCCTTTTCCATTCCCTCCCTTTCCTTTCTCTTTCCATTCCTTCCTTTTTTCTTTCCTTCTTCCTTTCTTTTTTCCATTCATTCACTTTTATATCTGGATCGCTGACCCCCTCTTCCTCGATCCCCCATCACAGTCCCTTTTCCTTCTTCCTTTCCTTTCTCCCCCTGGGTCTCCCCTTGACCCTAGCACATCAAGTCTCCGCAAGACCAGTTGTGTCTTCTCCCATCCAGGCCAGACAAGACATCCAGTCAGAGGAAAAGGATCTATGGACAGGCCAAGCTTTAGGGACAAACCCCACTCCGGTTGTTGGGAAACCTGCATAAAGACTGAGCTACATATCGACTACCTATGTTCAGGGAGCCCAGGTCCAGCTCATGAATGTTCTCCAGTTGATGGCTCAGTCTCTGAGAGCCCCCATGTTCTGCGTTAGTTGACTCTGTTGGTCTCCCACCGGGACCCTGGATCCTTCCCAACTCTTTCATCAGAACCCCAGAACCCCATTCAGCATTTGGCTGTGGGCCTCTGGGCCACTGGCTGCTGGGTGGAGGCCCTTAGAGGACAGTGATGCTATGCTCCTGCCTGCAAGCATAAAAGAGTGTCATTACTAGCGTGTCAGGGATTGGTGCTTGCCCTTAGGATGGGTCTCAGGTGGGCCAGTTAGTTATGGGTAGGTCACTTCTTAGACGCTGCTCCGTCTGCGTCCTGCATTTCTTGTAGACAAGTTTCGGGTTGAAAGTTTCGTGAGTGGGTTGGTGTCCTTATCTCTCCACTGGAAGGCCTGCCTGGCTACAGGAAGTAGCCACTTCAGGTTCTCTATTCCTACTTCTAGGACTCTCAACTAACGTCACCCCCATGGACTCCTGGGAGCCTCCCCCATTTCAGGTCTCTGGCATATCCTAGAGATGGCCTCTCCCCGGTCATACTCCTGGCCTTCTGGCTCTCCTGTCTCTCCCCACACTTGATCCTGAACTCCTCCTCCATGCCCCTCCCCATCCCTTCTCCCACCCAGTTTCTTCCCTCCATCTGCCTCCTATGACCATCTTATTACCCCTTCTAAGTGAGATTCAAGCACCCTTGCCTCCTCCTCGTTTAGCTACTTAGAGTCCGTGGAGCATAGCATGGGTATCCTGTACTTTCTGGTTAACATCCACTTAGAAGTGAGTACATTTCGTGCATGTTTTGGGTCTGGATTACTTCACTCAGTATGATGGTTTCTAGTTCCATCCATTTGCCTGCAAAATTCATGATGCCCTTCTTTTTAATAGCTGAGTAGTATTCTGTTATGCAGATGAACCACGTTTTCTGCATCCATTCTTTGGTTGAGGGTCATCTGGGTTTTTTTTCTAGTATCTGACTATTATGGGGGATGGTGGAACATCTTTTGGGTATATGCCCAGGAATGGTATAGCTGGGTCCGATTGTGTATGTGTGTATACATCCTCCTTCCACCCTAAGTGTGTATACATGTGCCTTCCCCTACGTGTATACATACATGTTCAAACATCTTCTCATGTGTGGATGCATGCATATGTCTTCCACCCTGTGTGTGCCAGGGTCTTGCTCCCCATGTGTGCATGCATACACACATCTGCATACATCCCCTGATGTGTGCATACCCTGGCCTTATGTTTGCTTTCTTTGGACACTGACTTGTTTCTCTCTTATTTCCTTGCCTATACTGAAATCATTACATGCCAATAGAGACAAGTGAATTATAGCTGCAAGAACATGACCTGAGGTCTATGACAGAAAATTCACAAATTTGAATTTTCCTTCTGCTTGTACAGATAATTACAAGATGAAATGTTTATCTTCCCATTTTATTCTTTACTCAGTGGCATTTTTACATATAGCCCATGTAACCATTAAACCTTATACACAATTGTACTCCCTAGTGGTCTCTAAGGGCTATTTCAACTCACCTATTAGGTCAACAAACAAATTGACTTATTTGTCTGAAGTATATATAGTAATTTATGAATAAATAAATTATGTTTTTCTTGCTATGGTATATAAACAAGAAGCTTTTAAAAATTTTCCATATGTGAGGCCTATAAAGAATTGTTTCGCTTAAAACAAAGCCGTGGCTGTGCTGGTGAAATGGCTCAGCAGGTAACCAGCGGTAAGGAAACACATTAAGGTCGTGCAGGTTTTTCACCTCTCATTAAGTGTTCCCTTAGACTTAGTGCCCACTGATGAGTTCTTGCTTGAAGAGGGTGTCTGTGTATCTATATTACATGTCTAACTTGTTGTATTTTATACACAAACGTTATTTTTGCATGCCCGGGAATAAATTTAAATCAGTTCATAAAGATTGCTTTTATCTGAGATAAGGTCTACCTTTATGTTCTGGTTAGTTTTTACTGACCACAGTACAAAATGTAAAGAAACCTGAGAAGAGGGCACTTTAGTTGAAGAATTGCCTCCATCAAATGTGTGAGAGATTAATCTTGATTGCTAGTTGGTGTGGGTAGGCCCCATGTGCAGCACCATCCATAGGTGGTAGGTCTGGGCTGTGTAAAAATGTTAGCTGAGCTTGAGCAAGCCAACAAGTCAGCACACTGTGTCCCCTCATGTCCCTTATGTTTCTTTCATGACCTCCCTCAGTGATGTGGGGTAAATGCTTAAAGAGAAACCATTCATTTGTGGCTGTTCTCTCATTATTCTCTCATTATCCCTCCTCCCTAGCAAAGCTCCTCTGTGTGCACCAGTGACCATAGAAAGATCAGCCTTGAGCTGGTGGAGCACCACAGACTCAGGAAGATCAGCCTTGAGCTGGTGGAGCACCACAGACTCAGGAAGATCAGCCTTGAGCTGGTGGAGCACCATGGAGTCATAGAATATACACTGGGGAGAATGCAGAATTTCAGTCTCTGCTTTTGGTGGAGAACAAATGGTCCCAGAGGGCTTGGTAATGTGTCCAAGGCCACTCTACTTGTAATAACCCTGTCCTGTGTTCTGGGTCATATGACACAGTATAAGTGAGTCTTTGTGAAGTCTCCAATTATGGTCTCAAGGTAGGGTAGGGGCAAGGGGAAGCTATAGTTGTGTCTTCATTGATATTCATGGGTTATATAACATCACTCGTGATTCTAGATACTTTTCTCAAACCTGTAGTGCTAAATCTTTTTTTTTTTTTACTAACTTGAGTATTTCTCATATACACTTCGAGTGTTATTCCCCTTCCCGGTTTCCAGGCAAACATCCCACTCCCCCCTCCCCTTCCTTATGGGTGTTCCCCTCCCCATTTTCCCCCCCTTGCCGCCCTCCCCCCAACAATCACCTTCACTGGGGGTTCAGTCTTGGCAGGACCAAGGGCTTCCCCTTCCACTGGTGCTCTTACTAGGATATTCATTGCTACCTATGAGGTCAGAGTCCAGGGTCAGTCCATGTATAGTCTTTAGGTAGTGGCTTAGTCCCTGGAAGCTCTGGTTGCTTGGCATTGTTGTACATATGGGGTCTCGAGCCCCTTCAAGCTCTTCCAGTTCTTTCTCTGATTCCTTCAACGGGGGTCCTATTCTCAGTTCAGTGGTTTGCTGCTGGCATTCGCCTCTGTGTTTGCTGTATTCTGGCTGTGTCTCTCGGGAGAGATCTACATCCGGCTCCTGTCGGTCTGCACTTCTTTGCTTCATCCATCTTGTCTAATTGGATGGCTGTATATGCATGGGCCACATGTGGGGCAGGCTCTGAATGGGTGTTCCTTCTGTGTCTGTTTTAATCTTTGCCTCTCTATTCCCTGCCAAGGGTATTCTTGTTCCCCTTTTAAAGAAGGAGTGAAGCATTCACATTTTGATCATCCGTCTTGAGTTTCATTTGTTCTAGGCATCTAGGGTAATTCAAGCATTTGGGCTAATAGCCACTTATCAATGAGTACATACCATGTGTGTTTTTCTGTGATTGGGTTACCTCACTCAGGATGATATTTTCCAGTTCCGACCATTTGCCTACGAATTTCATAAAGTCACTGTTTTTGATAGCTGAGTAATATTCCATTGTATAGATGTACCACATTTTCTGTATCCACTCCTCTGTTGAAGGGCATCTGGGTTCTTTCCAGCTTCTGACTATTATAAATAAGGCTGCGATGAACATAGTGGAGCACGTGTCTTTTTTATATGTTGGGGCATCTTTTGGGTATATGCCCAAGAGAGGTATAGCTGGATCCTCAGGCAGTTCAATGTCTAATTTTCTGAGGAACCTCCAGACTGATTTCCAGAATGGTTGTACCAGTCTGCAATCCCACCAACAATGGAGGAGTGTTCCTCTTTCTCCACATCCTCTCCAGCATCTGCTAACACCTGAGTTTTTGATCTTAGCCATTCTTACTGGTGTGATTTGATTTGCATTTCCCTTATGACTAAAGATGTTGAACATTTCTTTAGGTGTTTCTCAGCCATTCGGCATTCCTCAGCTGTGAATTCTTTGTTTAGCTCTGAACCCCATTTTTAATAGGGTTATTTGTCTCCCAGCGGTCTAACTTCTTGAGTTCTTTGTATATTTTGGATATAAGGCCTCTCTATCTGTTGTAGGATTGGTAAAGATCTTTTCCCAATCTGTTGGTTGCCGTTTTGTCCTAACCACAGTGTCCTTTGCCTTACAGAAGCTTTGCAGTTTTATGAGATCCCATTTGTCGATTCTTGATCTTAGAGCATAAGCCATTGGTGTTTTGTTCAGGAAATTTTTTCCAGTGCCCATGTGTTCCAGATGCTTCCCTAGTTTTTCTTCTATTAGTTTGAGTGTGTCTGGTTTGATGTGGAGGTCCTTGATCCACTTGGACTTAAGCTTTGTACAGGGTGATAAGCATGGATCGATCTGCATTCTTCTACATGTTGCCCTCCAGTTGAACCAGCACCATTTGCTGAAAATGCTATCTTTTTTCCATTGGATGGTTTTGGCTCCTTTGTCAAAAATCAAGTGATCATAGGTGTGTGGGTTCATTTCTGGGTCTTCAATTCTATTCCATTGGTCTATCTGTCTGTCTCTGTACCAATACCATGCAGTTTTTATCACTATTGCTCTGTAATACTGCTTGAGTTCAGGGATTGTGATTCCCCCTGAAGTCCTTTTATTGTTGAGGATAGCTTTAGCTATCCTGGGTTTTTTGTTATTCCAGATGAATTTGCAAATTGTTCTGTCTAACTCTTTGAAGAATTGGATTGGTATTTTGATGGGGATTGCATTGAATCTGTAGATTGCTTTTGGTAAAATGGCCATTTTTACTATATTAATCCTGCCAATCCATGAGCATGGGAGATCTTTCCATCTTCTGAGGACTTCTTCAATTTCTTTCTTCAGAGTCTTGAAGTTCTTATTGTACAGATCTTTTACTTGCTTGGTTAAAGTCACACCGAGGTACTTTATATTATTTGGGTCTATTATGAAGGGTGTGGTTTCCCTAATTTCTTTCTCGGCTTGTTTCTATTTTGTGTAGAGGAAGGCTACTGATTTATTTGAGTTAATTGTATACCCAGCCACTTTGCTGAAGTTGTTTATCAGCTTTAGTAGTTCTCTGGTGGAACTTTTGGGATCACTTAAATATACTATCATATCATCTGCAAAAAGTGATATTTTGACTTCTTCTTTTCCGATCTGTATCCCCTTGACCTCCTTTTGTTGTCTGATTGCTCTGGCTAGAATTTCAAGAACTATATTGAATAAGTAGGGAGAGAGTGGGCAGCCTTGTCTAGTCCCTGATTTTAGTGGGATTGCTTCAAGTTTCTCTCCATTTAGTTTAATGTTAGCAACTGGTTTGCTGTATATGGCTTTTACTATGTTTAGGTATGGGCCTTGAATTCCTATTCTTTCCAGGACTTTTATCATGAAGGGGTGTTGAATTTTGTCAAATGCTTTCTCAGCATCTAATGAAATGATCATGTGGTTTTGTTCTTTCAGTTTGTTTATATAATGGATCACGTTGATGCTTTTCCGTATATTAAACCATCCCTGCATGCCTGGGATGAAGCCTACTTGGTCATGGTGGATGATTGTTTTGATGTGCTCTTGGATTCGGTTTGCCAGAATTTTATTGAGTATTTTTGCATTGATATTCATAAGGGAAATTGGTCTGAAGTTCTCTTTCTTTGTTGGGTCTTTGTGTAGTTTAGGTATAAGAGTAATTGTGGCTTCATAGAAGGGATTCGGTAGTGATCCATCTGTTTCAATTTTGTGGAATAGTTTGGATAATATTGGTATGAGGTCTTCTATGAAGGTCTGATAGAATTCTGCACTAAACCCGTCTGGACCTGGGCTCTTTTTGGTTGGGAGACCTTTAATGACTGCTTTTATTTCCTTAGGAGTTATGGGGTTGTTTAACTGGTTTATCTGTTCCTGATTTAACTTCGGTACCTGGTATCTGTCTAGGAAATTGTCCATTTCCTGCAGATTCTCAAGTTTTGTTGAATATAGGCTTTTATAGTAAGATCTGATGATTTTTTGAATTTCCTCTGAATCTGTTGTTATGTCTCCCTTTTCATTTCTGATTTTGTTAATTTGGATACACTCTCTGTGTCTTCTCGTTAGTCTGGCTAAGGGTTTATCTATCTTGTTGATTTTCTCAAAGAACCAACTTTTGGTTCTGTTGATTCTTTCTATGGTCCTTTTTGTTTCTACTTGGTTGATTTCAGCTCTGAGTTTGATTATTTCCTGCCTTCTACTCCTCCTGGGTGTATTTGCTTCTTTTTGTTCTAGAGCTTTTAGGTGTGCTGTCAAGCTGCTGACATATGCTCTTTCCTGTTTCTTTCTGCAGGCACTCAGCGCTATGAGTTTTCCTCTTAGCACAGCTTTCATTGTGTCCCATAAGTTTGGGTATGTTGTACCTTCATTTTCATTAAATTCTAAAAAGTCTTTAATTTCTTTCTTTATTTCTTCCTTGACCAGGTTATCATTGTTCAATTTCCATGTATATGTGGGCATTCTTCCCTTATTGTCATTGAAGACCAGTTTTAGGCCGTGGTGGTCCGATAGCACGCATGGGATTATTTCTATCTTTCTGTACCTGTTGAGGCCCGTTTTTTGACCAATTATATGGTCAATTTTGGAGAAAGTACCATGAGGAGCTGAGAAGAAGGTATATCCTTTTGCTTTAGGATAGAATGTTCTATAAATATCTGTTAAGTCCATTTGGCTCATGACTTCTCTTAGTCTGTCTACGTCTCTGTTTAATTTCTGTTTCCATGATCTGTCCATTGATGAGAGTGAAGTGTTGAAGTCTCCTACTATTATTGTGTGAGGTGCAATGTGTGTTTTGAGCTTTAGTAAAGTTTCTTTTATGTATGTAGGTGCCCTTGTATTTGGGGCATAGATATTTAGGATTGAGAGTTCATCTTGGTGGATTTTTCCTTCGATGAATATGAAGTGTCCTTCCTTATCTTTTTTGATGAATTTTAGTTGAAAATTGATTTTATTTGATATTAGAATGGCTACTCCAGCTTGCTTCTTCTGACCATTTGCTTGGAAAGTTGTTTTCCAGCCTTTCACTCTGAGGTAGTGTCTGTCTTTGTCTCTGAGGTGTGTTTCCTGTAGGCAGCAGAATGCAGGGTCCTCGTTGCGTTTCCAGTTTGTTAATCTATGTCTTTTTATTGGGGAGTTGAGGCCATTGATGTTGAGAGATATTAAGGAATAGTGATTATTGCTTCCTGTTATATTCATATTTGGATGTGAGGTTATGTTTATGTGCTTTTCTTCTCTTTGTTTTGTTGCCAAGACGATTAGTTTCTTGCTTCTTCTAGGGTTCAGCTTCCCTCCTTATGTTGGGCTTTACCATTTATTATCCTTTGTAGTGCTGGATTTGTAGAAAGATATTGTGTAAATTTGGTTTTGTCATGGAATATCTTGGTTTCTCCATCTATGTTAATTGAGAGTTTTGCAGGATACAGTAACCTGGGCTGGCATTTGTGTTCTCTTAGGGTCTGTATGACATCTGTCCAGGATCTTCTTGCTTTCATAGTTTCTGGCGAAAAGTCTGGTGTAATTCTGATAGGTCTGCCTTTATATGTTACTTGACCTTTTTTTCTTACTGCTTTTAATATTCTTTCTTTATTTTGTGCGTTTGGTGTTTTGACTATTATGTGACGGGAGGTGTTTCTTTTCTGGTCCAATCTATTTGGAGTTCTGTAGGCTTCTTGTATGCCTATTGGTATCTCTTTTTTTAGGTTAGGGAAGTTTTCTTCTATGATTTTGTTGAAGATATTTACTGGTCCTTTGAGCTGGGAGTCTTCACTCTCTTCTATACCTATTATCCTTAGGTTTGATCTTCTCATTGAGTCCTGGATTTCCTGTATGTTTTGGACCAGTAGCTTTTTTCCGCTTTACATTATCTTTGACAGTTGAGTCAATGATTTCTATGGAATCTTCTGCTCCTGAGATTCTCTTTTCCATCTCTTGTATTCTGTTGGTGAAGCTCGTATCTACAGCTCCTTGTCTCTTCTTTTAGTTTTCTATATCCAGGGTTGTTTCCATGTGTTCTTTCTTGATTGCTTCTATTTCCATTTTTAATTCCTTCAACTGTTTGATTTTGTTTTCCTGGAATTCTTTCAGGGATTTTTGTGACTCCTCTTTATGGGCTTCTCCTTGTTTATTTATGATTTCCTAGAATTCTTTCAGGGATTTTTGTGACTCCTCTCTATCGGCTTCTAGTTGTTTATTTATGATTTCCTGGAATTCTTTCAGGGATTTTTGCGATTCCTCTCTGTAGGCTTCTACTTGTTCTCTAAGGGAGTTGTCTTTCTTGAAGTCCTCCAGCATCATGATCAAATATGATTTTGAAACTAGATCTTGCTTTTCTGGTGTGTTTGGATATTCCATGTTTGCTTTGGTGGGAGAATTGGGCTCCGATGATGCCATGTAGTCTTGGTTTCTGTTGGTTGGGTTCCTGCGCTTGCCTCTCGCCATCAGATTATCTCTAGTGTTACTTTGTTCTGCTATTTCTGACAGTGACTAGACTGTCTTATAAGCCTGTGTGTCAGGAGTGCTGTAGACCTGTTTTCCTGTTTCCTTTCAGCCAGTTATGGGGACAGAGTGTTCTGCTTTCAGGCGTGTAGTTTTTCCTATCTACAGGCCTTCAGCTGTTCCTGTGGGCCTGTGTTTGGTGTTCACCAGGCAGGTCACTTGCAGCAGAAAAGTTGGTCTTACCTGTGGTCCCGAGGCTCAAGTGTGCTTGTGGAGTGCTGCCTACGAGCTCTCCGTGGCAGCAGCAACCAGCAAGATCTGCGCCGCCCTTTCCGGGAGCCTCCGTGCACCAGGTTTCCAGATGGCGTTTGGTGTTTTCCTCTGGCGTCAGAGATGTGTGCAGAGTGCAGTCTCTTCTGGTTTCCCAGGCGTGTCTGCCTCTCTGAAGGTTTAGCTCTCCCTCCCACGGGATTTGGGTGCAGAGAACTGTTTATCCGGTCTCGTGGTAAATCTTTAAAGGCTGCTCTGTGCTCCCAGCTGGTGCACATGTAGCTCTGCACCTGCCCAAGAGGTCTGGACTCATGAATGGAAAACATGCACACACAACCTTTATATTTAATCTGCCTTAACTAGCTCAATGGCAGGACACTTCCAAACTTCCCTATGGCTAGCACACACTCCCCTCCAGTATTCCCGAGATAACATTTTTCTTTTGGGCAGCCCTCCCATGGGGCTGCTTCCTCTTTGCATCTACATTGCTGGTTAATTTCTCTCCTGAAGCTCTTAAGCCTGATCTTTCTGCACTTTTCCCTCTGTTTCTTTCCAGGGAATCCTAAAAGTTCTGCCTTTGTCCTCCTGCCCAGTCATTAGCTACTGGCTCTTTATTGATCAATCAAAAACCAACTGGGGACAGGAACGCTCAGTGTCTGGACATGCAGATTCCAGTGTGATTTGGGGAGCCAAATTATGACAAAGCATTAGATCCAATCCCCAACACAAACCTTCAGATTTTCTGTCACAATCCCTTGTGGTTTTGATTACAGCACCTAGAAACAGAACCCATAATACATAAATAAACAATACAGTTTCAAGGCTGACCCCTAGCTCTAATCTTGTTCCAGGGCTTGGATTCCTTCCTTCTCCAGACCTATGTAAGCACAGGATTTGGCACAGTTAGTAGAGACAAAGCAGGTGGAAATGCACCTTTCACCCTGCTGGTGAACAGCATTTACTCTGTTGTCAATAAAGGATAACAGGCCAGGCCTTAACAGCAGGGGGCTGGATTAGAAAACTCTTTTTCCAGAGTCTTTGGGTTTATTCTAGTTTGTCACACTGAGGTGAGGCCCCAGATAGAGATGAAGTCTTCCAACAGTGGCTTCCCAGACAGCACACGGAAAGCTGACTAACTCCAGCACTGATACCTAGAGATGTGCTAACTCCTTCTTTGTTATTCCTGGCTGTAGGCTAAGCTTCCAGCCAACCTCCTACCTAACCCTTCCTTCTTTAGGAATGACTCAAGGGTCCATGGCTCAATTCAGGTCTTCCACTGGTTCAAGAACAAGCAGGTATGGTCTGGAATGATAGGACAGAAGTTTAGATTCTAGTCCTGAATCACAAACCCCACGTTCGTCTTTTTTACTGGTGATTTGGGGCCACATTCTCTCCCTTCAAGGGTTCAGCGGTCACAGACTGTAACCTCATCTGCTGGCTGGTTTTATGTCAACTTGTAATAAGCTAGAGTCATTTGAGAGTAGGGAGCCTCATTTGAGAAAATGCCTCCAGAAGATTAGGCTGTGAGCAAGGCAAGCCTGTAGGGCATTTTCTGAAGTTATTAATGGGGTGGCAGCCCACTGTTGGTGGTGCCACCCCAGGTCGTCGTTCTATAAGAAAGCAGAATGAGCAAGTCAGTGGGCAGCGCCCTTCCATGGACTCTGTACCAGCTTCTGCCTCCAGGCTTCTGTCCTGTTTGAGCTCCTGTCCTGATTTCCTTTGATAATGAACAGCAGTGTAGAAGGGCAACTTATTTTTGGTCACAGTATTTCATCACAGCAATAGCAATGCTAACTAACAGCCCATGAAAGCCCAGGATGTCAGGAACAGCAGCACGTGGCCCAAGGACCAATGGTTATTTTTATATTCTAGTTTTCTTTACACGTTTCTGGTACAACTCTCTGTCCCAGTCTGCCTGTTGTCTTCTGATATATGTTTCTCTTTCCCCTGCGCAGATGTATCAACTTCTGCACGCTCAAGTTCACCAGGGTTCTCTTTTGATTCCATTTGTATATTTAATCATTAAATATGCTTGCTACCCAAGCAAAGGAGGATGTGCTTTTGTTTCTCTATTCCCTCTGATCCATTTAGCGTCTGTGCTTGTGTATGAAGAGTTAATCTGTCTCCTTATTTTTCTTTCCTACATCACCATCCTTTACTTCAATGCCATGTATGATAATGGGTGACTTTGCCCTGAAGATGCCATTGCCCACACGGCAGGTTCTACATGAAGCTGGGTGCGTGTCTGTAGTCCCAGGGTCTGCCTGTCTAGTCAGACTCCAGCACTGTTTCAGTTATCGGGGATCTCTAGAACACCCAGATGACTGCTAGAACAGCCCCTTATTCTATTTTTTCTTTTTCAATGTCTTCTCATTTTATTTAAAATATTTTTATTATTAGTGTACCTATGGTGTGTGTGTGTGTGTGTGTGTGTGTGTGTGTGTGTGTGTGTGTACGTACGTGCACACATGCTTTGGCATATATGTGGAGGCCGGAGGACAACTTTTTGGAGTTACTTCTCTACTCCCACCTTTACATGGGCCCTAGGGATCAAACTCGGGTCACCAGGCTTGCACTGAGATGGCCCTAACCCTTTGTTGGCACCCTAAAAATTATTTTTGAGACTGAATTTTTCAAGGTAGCCTGGATTTGTATCAAATTTGTAATCCTCCTGCCTTAGTCTCTGAATAGTAGAAGTATAGGTGTGCACAGCAGTGCCTTTTCCAACATTGTTATAAACATCAGCATCATTGCGATTAGCTCTATAAAGTAGCCTGCCGGCACCTTATTATTAGAGCTTGCACAGTGGTGGGATTGAGATATCCCAGCTAGGAGCCAGCATTTCCTTTCCCTATGCTCAGGATCCCTTGGGACAGGCCACTCAGTTCAAGTGAACAGTTGTTTTGGGTAGAATTCTTTAATTTAGATGAGGTAGAATAAATAAGACACTTCGGGGCTGTGGGAAATGGGGTGCAACCCTTTCTAAATAACTTTTGTTATTCAGTGCTGCAGTGCTGTTCAAAACGTTCAATTCTTAAGACAATCCTAAGGTTAAGATAATGGTTTCTACATGTTCTTGGAGAGAGCACCTTTTCAAATATCCTACACCACTCCTCAGAACAGATGAAGAATACAGAGGGACTCATATCCACCAAGACTTTTCTTTTTCTTTTTAATTTTCTTTATTTACTTATTCACTTTACATCCTGCTTACTGCCCTCCTCCCAGTCACCCCCCTCCTACAATTCTTCAACCATCCCCCTCCCCTTCTCCTCTAAGTGGGTGGGAAGCCCCTTGGGTATTCCCCTCACCATGGCACTTCAAGTCTCTATGAGGCTAGGTGCTTCCTCTCCAACTAAGGCCAGACAAGGCAGCCCAGCTAGAAGAACACATCCCATAGACAGGCAACAGCTTTTAGGATGGTATCAGGTCCAGTTTGAGATCGACCTGAAGACCAAGCTGCACATCTGCTATATATGTGCAGGGAGGCCTAGGTCCAGCCGTTGCATGTTCTTTGGTTGGTGGTTCAGACTCAGAGTCCCAAGGATCTACAACCCTTCCTCCTATTTTTTCCCATAAGAATCTGCAAGCTCAGCATGTAGAAGAATGCAGATCAATCCATTCTTATCACCCTATACAAAGGTTAAGTCCAAGTGGATCATGGACCTCCACATCAAACCAGATACACTCAAACTAATAGAAGAAAAAGTGGGGATGAACCTCGAACACATGGGCACTGGAGAAAATTTCCTGAACAAAACACCAATGGCTTATGCTCTAAGATCAAGAATCGACAAATGGGATCTCATAAAACTGCAAAGCTTCTGTAAGGCAAAGGACACTATTGTTAGGACAAAACAGCAACCAACAGATTGGGAAAAGATCTTTACCAATCCTACAACTGATAGAGGACTTATATCCAAAATATACAAAGAACTCAAGAAGTTAGACTGCAGGGAGACAAATAACTCTATTAAAAATGGGGTTCAGAGCTAAACAAGGAATTCATAGCTGAGGAATGCTGAATGGCTGAGAAACACCTAAAGAAATGTTCAACATCTTTAGTCATAAGGGAAATGCAAATCAAAACAACCCTGAGATTTCACCTCACACCAGTCAGAATGGCTAAGATCAAAAACTCAGGTGACAGCAGATGCTGGAGAGGATGTGGAGAAAGAGGAACACACCTCCATTGTTGGTGGGATTGCAGACTGGTACAATGCAAATCAGTCTGGAGGTTCCTCAGAAAATTGGACATTGAACTCCCTGAGGACCCAGCTATACCTCTCTTGGGCATATACCCAAAAGATGCCCCAACATATAACAAACACACATGCTCCACTATGTTCATAGAAGCCTTATTTATAATAGCCAGAAGCTGGAAAGAACCCAGATGCCCTTCAACAGAGGAATGGATACAGAAAATGAGGTACATCTACACAATGGAATATTACTCAGCTATCAAAAACAATGACTTTACGAAATTCATAGGCAAATGGATGGAACTGGAAAATATCATCCTGAGTGAGGTAACCCAATCACAGGAAAACACACATGGTGTGCACTCATTGATAAGTGGATATTGGCCCAAATGCTCGAATTACCCTAGATGCACAGAACACATGAAACTCAAGAAGGATGACCAAAATGTGAATGCTTCACTCCTCCTTTAAAAGGGGAACAAGAATACCCTTGGCAGGGAATAGGGAGGCAAAGTTTAGAACAGAGACTGAAGGAACACCCATTCAGAGCCTGCCCCACATGTGGCCCATACATATACAGCCACCAAACTAGATAAGATTGATGAAGCAAAGAAGTGCAGGCCGACAGGAACTGGATATAGATCTCTCCTGAGAGACACAGCCAGAATACAGCAAATACAGAGGCGAATGCCAGCAGCAAACCACTGAACTGAGAACGGGACCCCCGTTGAAGGAATCAGAGAAAGAACTGAGAGAGCTTGAAGGGGCTCGAGACCCCATATGAACAACAATGCCAACCAACCAGAGCTTCCAGGGACTAAGCCACTACCTAAAGACTATACATGGACTGACCCTGGGCTCCAACCTCATAGGTAGCAATGAATAGCCTAGTAAGAGCACCAGTGGAAGGGGAAGCCCTGGGTCCTGCTAAGACTGAACCCCCAGTGAAGGTGATTGTTGGGGGGAGGGCGGCAATGGGGAGAGGATGGGGAGGGGAAGCCCATATAGAAGGGGAGGGGGAGGGGAATGTTGGCCCGGAAACTGGTAAAGGGAATAAAAATCAAAATGTAAATAAGAAATACTCAAGTTAATAAAGATGGAGGAAAAAAAAAGAAACCGCAAGCTCAATCCAGTGTGGGTGTCTGCATGTGTCTGAGTCAGCTGCAGAGTCTCAAGGTGGGCTGGTTATTGGTTGAACATTTCCTCAGCCTCTGCTCCATGCCTTGGTTTCTGTTGCTCAGGTTCTCGCCCTTGCCTTTCCCAGAGCAGAAGTGATGGTCTTACCTGTGCTTTCAGGTGTATCAGCACTCCTGGGAGACCCGCTCTCTCCCAGTGAGATCTGGGTATAGAGAGCTGTGGTACAGGTTCAGCTCCGGGCCCAGGTGGAAACCGAAAGCCAATATAACGTAAATATCTGCACATGATGCCGGTTTGTGCCCAAGGTTGAAGCTCACCAGTCTCAGTCTTTCACAGTGACTTCACTCTTAGTACTGTATAACTGTCAGGCTTCTCTGACAGTTTGAAGCAAGTGGAATGTTGCTTAGAGTTAAAATTTTAAATTAAATTATTTTTAGAATGGTTTTCGGCTCACGGCAAAATTAGTTAATAGCTCTGAAAGTAAACTATGGTTTTTAACACAATTCCTAACAAATTTCTAACGTCACTCTTCTCAGAACTAGAATGAACTTCTCAGAACCAGAAATCCAACATTCCACATCGAAGCCTGAGAGAGCAGGGAAAGCTACAGCAGAAAGAACACTGTCAAGCAACCCAGTGTCTGAAGTCAAGTCATCCTACAGAGGTAGTGACACAGAGACAGTCTAGTACTGTCATAAAGGCAGCTTTGTGGGCTGTCTGTACCTTGCCTTTTGTATGTTCTGCTTTTGTTTTCTGTTGCTGTAATAAATTTACCCCTGACAAAAGCCGTGTAAATGGAAAAAAAAAACCTTTATTTTAGCTAACAGGCTTAATGTGCACTCCATCACAGTGAGGAAATGAAGGCGACAGGGGCTTGAAGCAGCTGGTCATACTACACCTACAGTTAGGAATCAGAGTGAATAAACACCTCTAGCTGCCCAGTTCTTCTTCTCCATTTTTATAATCCAGGGCCCCAGCCAGGGAAACAATGCCACCACCCTCAATAAGCATATCATTCCACCTTAATTAACACAATCAAGATAATCCCTCAGGGACAGGCCCAAAGCCACATCTTCCAAAGGACACTAGATCCTGTCAAGTTGATGTTACCAACCATCACCATCACACAGACAAACATCACAGAATGGAAGATATAAATACCAAAGCACCTGCGACCACTTTTTTATTTAATTTTTTTTTGGCCGAGGTATCAAAATCACACACTGGGAAAATGATTGGCCATTCAGTGACCAATGGTGTTGGCAAAACTGGGTATCCACCATTGAGGTGTAACAAGTAAGGGATTTGGTTTGGCAAGTGTGGGAGGCACGGCAGCTTCTGGGTTGAAAGTGCAATGTGGGAGTGATGCTCAGGAGAGCAGGAAGCAAGGAGGGCAAGTCTACCTGCCCATCCCTGTAGCCCTTGTAACTGCTTGCTTCACTGCATAGCTCAAGAATGAATTCAAGTGCTGAAGAGGTTTGGAGTATAACTGCTCTGATGATGGGCTTCATAGTTTGAATCTGTTGCCTAAGATTAACCATACCACCCATGATTATGTTTTTGTGAACTGCTGTCTGCTTGGAACTGGTCAAAAGTGGCTCAAAGTAATATGCCTCATTTCAAGACTTTGTATGAAACTACAAGGCCCTACAGCAGTGTGATATCGAAACCAAATTTAACAACAGACCATGGGAACCACGGAGGGGATTTTGAAATAGTCTCATACATTTAGTGACAAGTGAGTTTCACAAAAGAGACCAAGGCAATGCAGTAGAGAAGGGACACCACTGACAGGTGGGATGAGAAGAAGTAGACCCATGTGCAAACTGAAAAAGAAAGGTTTAGGAAAAAACTACTTTGGTTTGTGCTTTGCTAGCATCAGACACCGATAGTAGTGCACAATGACTTTCCTAGACCTAAGAAGTAAAATATATATATATATATATATATATATATATATATATATATATATATATATATATATATATATATATGGTTTCGGACCTTAAGCTAGCCAAAGATTGCTAAGATATGCTACCAAGAATACAACAAATAAGAGAAAAGAAGATTGATTTTATAGAACTTAAAACTTCTGCTTCTCAAACTAACTGTTAGGGTAACAAAAATACAAGCCACAGACTAGGGAAAATGATATTTGTTTAATAAGTGACTTGTATCTAGTATGTAGGCAGGATTTTAGTATTCAAAACAAGAAAACAATTGAAATGGCTAAAAGATTTGAATAAGTTCTGCACCTAGGACGATATACAGAGGACAAATAAGCACATGAAACATGTTAAATGTCAGCCACTAGAGGAATAGAAAATACAAAATTAATAAATCAATCCTATTAATATGGCATCATAAACTAGAAATAAATGAGGCTAGTGGCAGCCTTTTGGTTGTCCGTGGAGGAGGGAGTCAGGTGACAAAAATATGGGGATCAGAAAGGGCACAGACACCTTTGGGGAGACGGCTAGGTTTGTTGTCTTTATGATTTTGATGATGTGCATATAATTACAAGGAAGGGTATCAAATGGTGTAGTTCCAATATATAGATCGTCACATGTCAACCATGCTTCAATGAAGCTGCAAAAATAATTTTATCACAGTATCGAGGCCGGAAGGAAGCGGTCCAATGGTGAACAGAAGGTGGTGTTACAGCAGGTCCACCTCGAATGCAAGAAAACCAAAGATGACTGCTCCTACTCCATGCTCACACAGTTTGTTCTTCACACCCTGTCGTCATTCATCGCCACACTCAAACGCGATCTTCCCAGAAAAGATCCCTTCCCATAGCAGAGCTCCAGGGCTTTCCCAGTTACCTCATAACCTGTTCCACTTCTCTTCAGAAGGACACACCAAATGAGTGGTGATTGATTGGTGGTACATTGATGGTTGCTATGAAAAAAAAATTACCTAAAGAAAGCAGCATGGGTGTAGTGGTAAATATTAAAAATACCCACAAACCCTCACTAGCTGGCATCGTTGAGGCACATGGCATAGCGAGGTATATTTATCTCAGTGGTGGCCAGTTCTAGGGCACCACGCCATGCTACCTCTAGCTATTCTCTGGTCCCAGCCGCAGCCATCCTCCTGTCTCTCTGAGGCCAAACTTTGTTCACATTCCCAGCATCTGCCCCTAATGGTTATAGGATCAACTCCCGTTAAAACCAAACCTCAATAAGATTGTAATTTAGCAATCATATTTATCTCAGTAATTTACACTCCACAAAACATCCACTCAATAAACTCAGAGCCAATTGATAATGATATAAACTGCCCACCTAGATAAGACAAATTGTTCTATGGAAGTCCATCCCTCTAGAAATAGTCACAACTACCTGTGGCCGTTTAAGGCCACACGGATCTGGGCCGTCCTTCTCTGCCTCCATCTTGATTCTTCTCCTTTCCTCCTCCCCCTCTCTCCTCCCTTCAAAACTCCGTGCCTGCCTCACTTTCTCACTGCCCAATCACAGGTCTTAACTTGTGCCAGCCCTCACCTGCATATAGACAACAATGTACACTTAACCCTTTGTCTAATTAAAAAAGGAACTTTTCTCACAAATATAAGCTGAGCACAACTATTATCATTTTGTAGTTTACAAAGTATAAAATATACCTAATACCCAGTCCATCGTTTTTGTCAATAAAATAGAACATTTTGTTATTTATTTTAGCTTAAGGCTTAAAATCTGTGTTATGTCTTGGCTAACTTCTATACTATCTGAAAACTATCTAATTAAATACGTATTTTGAATGTTAAACAGCCTGGGTAGGCTATGAGAGTATAACTAGTCTTCAACCCCGTCAGAAATCTGAGAATGACCAATACTATCTGAATATATAGGAAGCCTAACATGGCTTCCTGAACCGAGACAAGTTGAAGAGATAACTGTCTACCGGTACAGTACCCTGTTAACAACATATAAGAGCATCAGCCTTCTGGCCCAGTATCATCTACTCAGTTAGTTCATAGTTACAAGAAAGAGTATCAAATGGTGGAGTTTAAATACATTGATTGTCACATGTCAACCATGGTTCAATAAAACTGCAAAAATACTTGTGTTATCACAGTGTCAAAGCCTGAATGGAATAGTCCAATGGTGAACAGAAGGCTGTGTTACAGCAGGTCCACCTCTAATGCAACAAAAACAAAGGTGAACGTCTTATCTAGGTGGGCAGTTTATATCATTATCAATTGGCTCTGGTTGATTGTGTGGATGTTTTGTGGAGTGTAAATTCACTGAGATAAATATGATTGCTAAATTACAATCTTACTGAGGTCTGGTTTTAACGGTTGCCAGCTAGAAGGGTTTGTGGATATTTTTAATACTTACCATGATGCATGGGGAAGAAGGCTTTATTTGGTTTGTAATTTGTAATTTGGAGGTTCAGTCCATCATGACAGGGAAGTTATGGGGGCAGGAATATGAGGCTATATCGTTGCACCCATAGTCAAGAAGTAGAGATGGATGTTGATGCAGCTTGCTTTCTCCTTTTTTATTCAGACTGGAATCCCAACTCAGGGGATGATATCTTCCTTCCTCAGTTAAACCCATCTGGCAACACTGTCAAAAACATGCCAGAGGTGTCTCCTAAGTGCTTCTCAATCCACTCAAGTTGACAACAACGATGAACCATCTGTACTTTGGTTAGAAGATATTACTAAATGCAGATGTTAAGGGTTGGAAAGGTCTAATTTTATTTTAGAAATAATGAATATAAATTTGATTTGCTTGATTAAAAAAAAATGAACTACCACCTCCCCACCAGCAGCTAGCACCTTGCTAATAATTTTATTTTGAGATTTGTTTAAACAGACTGATAAAAGGCCAGGATGTTTTCTTCCCAGGGTTTTTGTTAAAATCAACTGGAGCAATGGCTGAGTTATTGTCAGAAACAATGCTGGCATTTTAGAGTTTCAGAATCCAAGAAGGCTTTACATGAAAACAGCCAGTATGTTGAGCCTTCTTAAGCCACTATCAACAGTGAAGAAGACAATGCTCTCCTAGAGAACTTCCTAGAGCCCACACTGACGTTAGTTTTGAGGAACCAGAGTAGCTTGGCAGGAAGAGTGAGCTGTAAAATGGACGTTCTCTGACTTTTTGTGGCGTCTTTGTAGTTACGTCACACTGGTAACATATATGACTCATTACTTTATAGTCAGAAGCATCAGGTTTGAGTCAGAGCGCCAGCTTTATCTCTGGCCACCTCTTGCATTCGAAAAGTTCCTATATATACTTGTGGGTAATTTGGTCAAGATAATATGTCAACTATTTTCTGGAACAACTTAATTGCTTCACGAAAGCAATTCTTTATTGAGCACAAACAAATGGACAGATTGTATATAGATCCAATTTCTCAGATAGCTTACTCTTTCACATACATTCAAGATGTTGAAGAAAACTGGTACAATAACTGTGGTGGTTTGAACATGCTTAGCCCAGGGAGTGGCACTATTAGAGGGCTGGAGTAGGTGTGTCACTGTGGGCGTGGGCTTTAAGACTCTCCTCCTAGCTGCCTGGAAGCCAGTCTTCTCCTAGCTGCCTTCAGAACTAGAAGTAGAACTCCCAGCTCCTCCAGAGCTGTGCCTGCCTGGAAGCTGCCGTGATTGCCGTCTTGATGGTCACTGACTGAACCTCAGAACCTGTAAGCTAGCCTCAAGTAAATGTTCTCTTCATAAGAATTGCCTTGGTTGCGGTGTCTCTTTACAGCAACCGAAGCCCTAACCAGGACATTAACATATGAAAATATACAAGCTGATCTCTGGGAAGGAACTCATCTCAAATGTAGATCAGAGACATAGCCCTTGCCTTAGAGTCAACATTAGAATCGATGGAGAATTAAAAAAGTACATTATTTAGAGACTCTAGAGATGGCTCAGCAGTTAAAAGCTTGTTATTGTCAGAAGCAATGTTGACAGCTTACAGTTGCAGAATCGTGGAACGTATAGAAAGCCTGATTTTGCTTCCATGAATCCATGTCAGGCAGCTGACCTATACAGAAACCTGTGCTCATTTACACACACACGCACGCATGCACGCACGCACGCACACGTACAAACAATAAATATTTTTATTTTTAAAAGGACAAAGAAAGAATACGTGTTGCTCCAGATCGGTTCTCAGAGTGTCAAATGCTTTTTGTTCATTTGCTGATGACTTGATTTCTGCTCCTCAATCTTGTATCATGGCATATCATATAGACATATTTCCTATATGCTGGAAAAAGTGTTTTCAGGTAAATCTGACGTGAACATATGCATAATCATATCTATGTAGATATGCTCTGCTCTTCACATTTGGTTGAGCGTATTTGTATCTGCAGACACAGCACACATGGCTTTGCCGTTGCCTTTCCGTGTGGAGTGTTGGTGGGGCTATCAGGCTAACACTTCGGGAACTGAGCTAATTAGGGAATGGTTCCTACTGCTCTGACTTTTACTTATCTGTTTATTTTTGGTGGTGGTGGACAATGGTGTTAGTTCTTCTTTATCAGTGCTAGGGGTGTCCGTGTAGGAAGTCTTTTGAGTTCTGTCCTACTCTCCGATTTGTAGTTTCGCTTTCGTTTTCTGCCTTTTCTGCCTTCCCCAGAATCGATTGCTCACCTCTGCTGGGTTATCCCACTTGTTACCGAGCAGTTGCTCACGGACTTCCTTTACTGTCTGCTGTGCTGTTACGTGAGGTCATGAGTTATGTTCCTTCTCATCCTGGGTTTTAGCTCTTCTTCGTCTTCCCATTATTTGCCTGGTTAAACCTTCAGCTTTCTTGATTCCTTCAAGTATCCACCTTCGGTTTCACTTGCGTCCTCAATTTTCTCCACTCTAGTTCCCTCATATCTGCACTAATCTTACCTCCTCGAATTTTATTTTTTTATACACAATTTGTTTTTTTTTTCTTATACTGGAGACTACTGCTATTTTTATTATCTGGGAACATCTACAAAGATCATGTGATTTATCTTAATTAATTTATTAACAGAAGCTCATTAGTAGACTTCCTGATATCAAATTCTTTCTGAATTCCTAAAAGACGTGTGAAACGAAAATGTTTTTCCTTAAATACCTTTATCAACTTCCCTGCAGTGTTTACAACTTTCATCATTTAGAAAAATAATTTATTTTATATTTAAGAATTATGAAGCTATCAAAATATAATGTGACGCATTTTTGGTGAAAGAAAGAATGAGCCTGAAGAAAATGTCAGAGTATTTTACTATATAGTAATGCTCGGCTCTGGAGCTGCGTGGAAATGAGCACGTGAGGATCATAGCCACAGAAGACTAAAGGCTTATCCCAGGTGAGTTCTTTTAAAGCTTAGTGTAAAGAAAATAAAACATAGCTTCGTGTATGAACAGGTGATCTAGAGCAGGGAATGGAAATAATGCCCACTTATAAGGTCGTCAGTAGTTTAGGGATGGATCAGTTGAAATGCGGTGTTCGCCTAAGATGTCATCCCCACAGCTCTTAAGGGGCGTGACTCACTCAGTCGCCGGCGCGCGGGTACAGCACGAGAGGGAACCTCCTAAGTTCTTGGTGTTAAGTGTAGGTGGCATAACTTCTGGGAAAGCAGGCCAGCGTTGTCCCAGGGGCTCATACACAGTGACTCAAGGAGGACAAAGAAAATTTCCCCAAACAAAAAATTACTAACGGACAAGAAGTTGAACTGTGCGGTGGTTTCAGAGACAAGAAAGCAAATACAAGTCGAACATTAGCATCCTAGCAAGAGTCTTAGTTTTCAGAATTGTCGTGGAGGAGTTTTAATCTGCGGGGAGGTATGGTTCCTAGTCTGGTTTCTCCAGGGATTTCAGGGGTCTCCAATGACAGAGTCTGAGTTTCTTGCATCTTTAACAGGGCCACGGGAAAGCGGCCACAGAGGCCTTGGTTTCCTAAATTTGAGAGTAAGAGTAGATAGCACATACCTCGAAATGTGAATGCTCAGCTCGGGCTTGTCTCAAGAACCTTATTTCCTTTCCGGGGATCTTTCGGCATCTGGAGAGCAGATTCCGGGGCGGGGGCGGTGACATGGGGGTGGATCCATAGCCTGATTGACAGGTGGGCTGTTACATAACTTTGGACCATTTGTATATACATAGGCTATGCATTCCATAATTTTAAACACAGAGAGACCCCAGTCGTGCACACGCTTGAGATGGCAAATAGAGCTTTCCCCTGATAGATCGACTCAAGGGCAGACGAGCCTTTTCCGTAGGTCTAAGCTGGGCCATGTAGTCTCTCCTTAGGCAGGAGGCACTGCACCCCACACTGGGTGAGGTACAGGTGTTACTGTACAGGTAAGGAGATAAATTGTTTTCCCCAAGGGAAGCTACCTGGGTCTCTAGCTATCTCCAGGCTAGCCTTTCTCAGTATGTTAAATAAAAAGACAATGTGTGAATTTTATTTCAAAAGTGTAAATTTGTCTAAAATACAAGAGGAAAGTTGATACAAAAAAAATAAGAAAATTTGGAGAATTGACTAGGGCCAGAGGTTGTTTTGATGGGGCATTTATATATATATATATATATATATATATATATATATATATATATATATATATTGTTCTTTATGTATTCATTTCATTCCTGTTTTTCATTTTTAGGTTGATTCATTGATTGATTTTATTGGGCTTGGGATCAGCTAGTTAAGTGGGTTATCTCTCAGCTATGCTCCCAGCCCAAATTTACTATTGTTGGAACAACTACTCGTATTTCAACAATATTAGCCTTTTATAAAGTGTTTCCATTTTATTAGCTTTGGATTGTAAACGTTTAAAATAAAACAAGATCCCTGAACTTTCTCAGTCACCTCTCTCGAGTCTCAGCTGTGTGCTCTGTGTTGCCTGTCCCTTGGCTTGTCCTGTTAGAGTCTTCCCTATCTGACCTGTTCTTGTATTCGAAAATGAAAGTCTCAGCTCTGTTTGTACATTGTTATTTTTTCTACTTTGTTTTTTGCTTCGTCTTTAGGCAGTGTCCCTGCCTATTGATCTTAAACCATGGTGTAGCTCTGTAGCTTTTCCCTCATAACTTCTTTATTTGAATCTTTTCTTGCTGTCTGTCTTAAATTTTCATTGCAGTAGCTACCAAGACCAAGGCAACTTATAGAAGAAGAAGTTTACTTGGATCTTACAGTTTCCACAGATTAGTGTCCATGGCAACTGTGGTGAGGAGCGTTAGAGCAGGCAAACAAGCATGGCACCTGAGTAGTCCGTTAGCCCTCTTGTCTCCATCCAGCAGCAGGAAACAGAGTTAACTGTGGGCTTTAAAAACCTCCTCCAACAGGGCCACAAATCCCAATCCTTACGAAGCAGTTCCACCAACACCGGACTAAGTATTCAAATATATGAGTCCATAGGAGCCGTTCTCACCAAACCAACACGTTTTCTAACAATGATTAGCAACTTTAGCCTTTATTATAGTTCTGAATAAATACACTTTCATATATTTTACTTCTGTTTCACAGTTGGATGTAGGAATCATTTGGAGGCATTTTAGAATGTCTGCTTTAGAAATCTCGGATCCTGGGTACTCATGAATCAGTTTGTTTGGCCCACGTTGCCACTTACCCTGTTTCCTCTCAGCTGTAAGAAGATGTGGTAGGACAGTCAGACTTAGGGAGTGCTTTTGCTTGGTGTTGGAGATCTTGCTGGGGTCTGGCTGGATGACTGTGTCTGAGCTGTTGGGGATGGTCTTGATGAGACAGACCCTTAGTCACCATGCCCCTTTGGCTTAGCTGCTACAGTGAGCCACGACTGTAGGACAACACATCCACTGCTGTGCTTGACAAAAAACATCGTTATCTAATGGCCATGTGGTTTTAATCTGAAGTAGCTGTTAATGTATGTGGCTTTGGTGGTACGGAAGGCGTGTCTATTTCCTTGGGGGTTAGGCAGATGGCATCCCTTGTATTGTGGCTGCTGTGGTTTGAACTTGACCTCATTTAACAACCCCCTGTGATTGTTGTAGGAGGTGGGGTCTTTAAGAGGTGAATGGGTCATGAGGGCTCCTCTTCTCACAGATGGGATTGAGTCTCTTAAAAGAAGAAGAAGAGAAAGAAGAAGAAAGAGGAGGAGGAGGAGGAGAAGAAGAAGAAGAAGGAGAAGAAGGAGAAGAAGAAGAGGAAGAAGAAGAAGGAGGAGGAGGAGGAGGAGGAGAAGGAGAAGAAGAAGAAGAAGAAGAAGAAGAAGAAGAAGAAGAAGAAGAAGAAGAAGAAGAAGAAGAAGAAGAAGAAGAAGAAGAGGCTTCCTGGGGCTGGGGAAGGCAAATAGGAAAGCTTAGCCCCTTCCTAGAGGAACTATGCCAGGTGTCTTGCAACCTGGAACCTCAGTTCCAGAGGATTTTCAGGTATGTATACTTACATGTGTGTGTGTGCGCACATACGCACACACACATGCACGCACACACACACACCTACACATGATTATAAAATAGTAAAAAATAAAATGATCAAAAAGCAAGGTACATACTGAGTTTGGTGGCACATGCCTGTAACGCCAACATTTGGGAAGCCGAGTCTGACACGGGTAGATGTTAAGTGTGAGGCCAGTTTGAGCAACAATGTGGGGAACCTCTCACAAGACAAAGAAGCAAAAGCAACCACACAGTAAACACGCATGCTCTTCCCTTTGCCGTGCTTCTGTCCTCAAAACAATGTGGCCGTGAGGTATGGACTTGGAAGCAGACAATTATCCCTACCAGAATACCAGTGGGATATGCTGGGACCTTTATCTAGAACTTCCCATCTCCAGTTTATAAATAAATTGTTCCTTATCAATACTCAGTCAGTGGAATTCTGTTATAGTGAATGGTTAAGTTAGAAGATAAGATTGTAATAACTTTGTCTTCTTTTGGTGTGTATGTGCATATGTACACATGTCTTTGTGTGTATTTGTGTGTTTGCATGTGCGTATGTAAGTGTACATGTATGTGTGTGCATGCATACATGTTTGTATGTAAGTGTGCATGTATGTGTGTGTGCATGTATGTGTGCCCATGCGTATATGCATATGTGTGTGTTTCTGTCCTTGTGTGGATGTGCACATGCATGTGTGCAGAACAGGGATAATCTTCAACTATGTGCCTAAGACTAGCTTTGAACTTCTGATTCTCTGGCCCCTGTAATACAGAATTACAGGCATGCGCCATTATGTCTGGTTTTATACAGTGTTGGGCATTAAACCCACAGTACTACTTTACCAGCTGAGCTACATTTTTAACTGTTGCTGTAAATATTTTTAAAAAAGTCGGTTGGGGATTTAGCTCCGTGGTAGAGCGCATGCCCAGCAAGCGCAAGGCCCTGGGTTCGGTCCCCAGCTCCGAAAAAAAAAAGAAAAAAAAAGTTTAACCTTTTGACCCGCTCTAGCGTCTGCACCCATAGGGCCACATGGCACTGCGGCGTTCTTTTATCTCAGGGGATCCATGCTGCCCCCAAGTACTCTCTGACCCAGGCTGTCTGCGAGCCATTCCAGCATGGCACCTTGCCATTCTGGTCCCTAGAGTTAATTCCAGCACCCGTGGGGCCATATGGAACTAACCATAACTTATCTCTGATTAGTATCTCTCCCAGCAGCTCTCTGCTAGCCTCGAACTCTCTGGTTCCAGCTACCTGGTAAAATCGGAGCTCTAGAAGTCCATCATGGGCTGGCCTGTCACAGTTTCCTGCTAAGGTCTCTGCCCACACTCCCAACAACCCAGTGAAATCATGACTCAATAAATTGTAATTTATCAATCAAATTTGTATGTTACATTCTCAATCCACAATACATCCACACAATAAACTCACAGCCAATTGATAAAGATATAAACAGCCCACCTAGATAAGATAAATTGACCCATATAAATCTATCCCTTAAGAAATCTTCATAACAACCTGTTTCTATGTAGAGATGCATGGCTAGGATAGTTTACGTCTGTATCCGTGTTGCTTCTCCTCTCTTCTGCTTTTCCTTCTGCTTCTAAAACCTCTGTTCCCGCCTCCCTTCCTTCTTGTCCAATGACAAGCCTCCTTTTATCTTGTGTCTGCCTTCATCTGCATAATGACATCAACCTACACTTAGCACCTTGTCTCTTAAGAAGTTTTAAAATGAGATGTGTTTAGAGGGTGTTGTGGCGGGAGTGGTAGGATAGAGGAAAGCTTTCGGAGGTAGTCATTTGTCACACCGAAGCGTCTACTCAGGATTTCCCTGCCAAGTGTGGTTGCCACATGGGTTTTCGAAGTTCTGGCGCTCACTGGCAGGGTGGGGGTATGATCTGAGTGAGATTCGTATGCTGGAAACAGGGGCCTCAATGTGGTGATGCTGGGAAATGGATGAAGTACCCGTTAAGAGGTAGGGTCAGGTAAGTTGCATTGGTCATACTGGGGGTTGCACCCCCAGAAGGTGTTACCCAGTTCTCTCAGGACTTGGTTAGTGCCCTTGAAGTTGTCTTGTTAAACTAAGAGCAAGTTGTGCCTCCAAAGCTGTCTTATTTCTTGTCTCACCCTATCAGGGATTTGTATTCTGAGTATTAATTAAAAATACTTGTCTCTGTTTCTCTCCTCACCCTCCGCCTTCCCCGACCTTCTGCCCTTTACTAGAGAGAGACAGGAACTCTATTACCCATCACTAAATCATATACACACCTTCTTTTTCCTTTTCTTTTTTTTACCTTGAAACAACACAGGGTGTCTGAGTTGTTCAGACAGGGCCTAGAACTTCTGACACTCCCTCTACAGGTGTCTGAGTAGCTGCCATGTGCCACTGTCCTCAGCAAGACATTTTTATTTTAAAATAATTTTAGACTGCCGGAACCTGAAGGAAACAGACCGGATAAACAGTTCTCTGCACCCAAATCCCGTGGGAGGGAGAGCTAAACCTTCAGAGAGGCAGACACGCCTGGGTAACCAGAAGAGACTGCACACTGCACACATCTCGGACACCAGAGGAAAACACCAAACGCCATCTGGAACCCTGGTGCACGGAAATTCCCGGAAAGGGTGGCACAGATCTTCCTGGTTGCTGCCGCCGCAGAGAGCTCGTGGGCAGCACCCCGCGAGGAAACTTGAGCCTTGGGACCACAGGTAAGACCAACTTTTCTGCTGCAAGTGACCTGCCTGGTGAACTGAAGACACAGGCCCACAGGAACAGTTGAAGACCTGTAGAGAGGAAAAACTACACGCCCTAAAGCAGAACACTCTGTCCCCATAACTGGCTGAAAGAAAACAGGAAAACAGGTCTACAGCACTCCTGACACACAGGCTTATAGGACAATCTAGCCACTGTCAGAAATAGCAGAACAAAGTAACACTAGAGATAATCTGATGGCGAGAGGCAAGCACAGGAACCCAAGCAACAGAAACCAAGACTACATGGCATCATCGGAGCCCAATTCTCCCACCAAAACAAACATGGAATATCCAAACACACCAGAAAAGCAAGATCTAGTCTCAAAATCGTATTTGATCATGATGCTGGAGGACTTCAAGAAAGAGGTGAAGAACTCCCTTAGAGAAACACAGGAAAACATTAATAAACAAGTAGAAGCCTACAGAAAGGAATCGCAAAAATCCCTGAAAGAATTCCAGGAAAACAAAATCAAACAGTTGAAGGAATTAAAAATGGAAATAGAAGCAATCAAGAAAGAACACATGGAAACAACACTGGATATAGAAAACCAAAAGAAGAGACAAGGAGCTGTAGATACGAGCTTCACCAACAGAATACAAGAGATGGAAGAGAGAATCTCAGGAGCAGAAGATTCCATAGAAATCATTGACTCAACTGTCAAAGATAATGTAAAGCAGAAAAAGCTACTGGTCCAAAACATACAGGAAATCCAGGACTCAATGAGAAGATCAAACCTAAGGATAATAGGTATAGAAGAGAGTGAAGACTCCCAGCTCAAAGGACCAGTAAATATCTTCAACAAAATCATAGAAGAAAACTTCCCTAACCTAAAAAAAGAGATACCCATAGGCATACAAGAAGCCTACAGAACTCCAAATAGATTAGACCAGAAAAGAAACACCTCACGTCACATAATAGTCAAAACACCAAACGCACAAAATAAAGAAAGAATATTAAAAGCAGTAAGAGAAAAAGGTCAAGTAACATATAAAGGCAGACCTATCAGAACCACACCAGATTTTTCGCCAGAAACTATGAAGGCCAGAAGATCCTGGACTGATGTCATACAGACCCTAAGAGAACACAAATGCCAGCCCAGGTTACTGTATCCTGCAAAACTCTCAATTAACATAGATGGAGAAACCAAGATGTTCCATGACAAAACCAAATTTACACAATATCTTTCTACAAATCCAGCACTACAAAGGATAATAAATGGTAAAGCCCAACATAAGGAGGCAAGCTATACCCTAGAAGAAGCAAGAAACTAATCGTCTTGGCAACAAAACAAAGAGAAGAAAAGCACACAAACATAACCTCACATCCAAATATGAATATAACAGGAAGCAATAATCACTATTCCTTAATATCTCTCAACATCAATGGCCTCAACTCCCCAATAAAAACACGTAGATTAACAAACTGGATACGCAGCGAGGACCCTGCATTCTGTTGCCTACAGGAAACACACCTCAGAGACAAAGACAGACACTACCTCAGAGTGAAAGGCTGGAAAACAACTTTCCAAGCAAATGGTCGGAAGAAGCAAGCTGGAGTAGCCATTCTAATATCAAATAAAATCAATTTTCAACTAAAATTCATCAAAAAAGATAAGGAAGGACACTTCATATTCATCGAAGGAAAAATCCACCAAGATGAACTCTCAATCCTAAATATCTATGCCCCAAATACAAGGGCACCTACATACGTAAAAGAAACCTTACTAAAGCTCAAAACACACATTGCACCTCACACAATAATAGTGGGAGATTTCAGCACCCCACTCTCATCAATGGACAGATCATGGAAACAGAAATTAAACAGAGACGTAGACAGATTAAGAGAAGTCATGAGCCAAATGGACTTAACGGATATTTATAGAACATTCTATCCTAAAGCAAAAGGATATACCTTCTTCTCAGCTCCTCATGGTACTTTCTCCAAAATTGACCATATAATTGGTCAAAAAACGGGCCTCAACAGGTACAGAAAATAGAAATAATCCCATGCGTGCTATCGGACCACCACTGCCTAAAACTGGTCTTCAATAACAATAAGGGAAGTATGCCCACATATACGTGGAAATTGAACAATGCTCTACTCAATGATAACCTGGTCAAGGAAGAAATAAAGAAAGAAATTAAAGACTTTTTAGAATTTAATGAAAATGAAGGTACAACATACCCAAACTTATGGGACACAATGAAAGCTGTGCTAAGAGGAAAACTCATAGCGCTGAATGCCTGCAGAAAGAAACAGGAAAGAGCATATGTCAGTAGCTTGACAGCACACCTAAAAGCTCTAGAACAAAAAGAAGCAAATACACCCAGGAGGAGTAGAAGGCAGGAAATAATCAAACTCAGAGCTGAAATCAACCAAGTAGAAACAAAAAGGACCATAGAAAGAATCGACAGAACCAAAAGTTGGTTCTTTGAGAAAATCAACAAGATAGATATACCCTTAGCCAGACTAACGACAGGACACAGAGAGTGCGTCCAAATTAACAAAATCAGAAATGAAAAGGGAGACATAACTACAGATTCAGAGGAAATTCAAAAAATCATCAGATCTTACTATAAAAGCCTATATTCAACAAAACTTGAAAATCTTCAGGAAATGGACAATTTCCTAGACAGATACCAGGTACCGACGTTAAATCAGGAACAGATAAACCAGTTAAACAACCCCATAACTCCTAAGGAAATAGAAGCAGTCATTAAAGGTCTCCCAACCAAAAAGAGCCCAGGTCCTGACGGGTTTAGTGCAGAATTCTATCAAACCTTCATAGAAGACCTCATACCAATATTATCCAAACTATTCCACAAAATTGAAACGGATGGATCACCCCCGAAATCCTTCTATGAAGCCACAATTACTCTTATACCTAAACCACACAAAGACCCAACAAAGAAAGAGAACCTCAGACCAATTTCCCTTATGAATATCAACGCAAAAATACTCAATAAAAATCTGGCAAACCGAATCCAAGAGCACATCAAAACAATCATCCACCATGATCAAGTAGGCTTCATCCCAGGCATGCAGGGATGGTTTAATATACGGAAAACCATCAACGTGATACATTATATAAACAAACTGAAAGAACAAAACCACATGATCATTTCATTAGATGCTGAGAAAGCATTTGACAAAATTCAACACCCCTTCATGATAAAAGTCCTGGAAAGAATAGGAATTCAAGGCCCATACCTAAACATAGTAAAAGCCATATACAGCAAACCAGTTGCTAACATTAAACTAAATGGAGAGAAACTTGAAGCAATCCCACTAAAATCAGGGACTAGACAAGGCTTCCCACTTTCTCCCTACTTATTCAATATAGTTCTTGAAGTTCTAGCCAGAGCAATCAGACAACAAAAGGAGGTCAAGGGGATACAGCTTGGAAAAGAAGAAGTCAAATTATCACTATTTGCAGATGATATGATAGTTTATTTAAGTGGTCCCAAAAGTTCCACCAGAGAACTACTAAAGCTGATAAACAACTTCAGCAAAGTGGCTGGGTATAAAATTAACTCAAATAAATCAGTAGCCTTCCTCTACACAAAAGAGAAACAAGCTGAGAAAGAAATTAGGGAAACGACACCCTTCATAATAGACCCAAATAATATAAAGTACCTCGGTGTGACTTTAACCAAGCAAGTAAAAGATCTGTACAATAAGAACTTCAAGACACTGAAGAAAGAAATTGAAGAAGACCTCAGAAGATGGAAAGATCTCCCATGCTCATGGATTGGCAGGATTAATATAGTAAAAATGGCCATTTTACCAAAAGCGATCTACAGACTCAATGCAATCCCCATCAAAATACCAATCCAATTCTTCAAAGAGTTAGACAGAACAATTTGCAAATTCATCTGGAATAACAAAAAACCCAGGATAGCTAAAACTATCCTCAACAATAAAAGGACTTCAGGGGGAATCACTATCCCTGAAGTCAAGCAGTATTACAGAGCAATAGTGATAAAAACTGCATGGTATTGGCACAGAGACAGACAGACAGACCAATGGAATAGAATTGAAGACCCAGAAATGAATCCACATACCTATGGTCACTTGATTTTTGACAAAGGAGCCAAAACCATCCAATGGAAAAAAGATAGCATTTTCAGCAAATGGTGCTGGTTCAACTGGAGGTCAACATGTAGAAGAATGCAGATCGATCCATGCTTATCACCCTGTACAAAGCTTAAGTCCAAGTGGATCAAGGACCTCCACATCAAACCAGACACACTCAAACTAATAGAAGAAAAACTAGGGAAGCATCTGGAACACATGGGCACTGGAAAAAATTTCCTGAACAAAACACCAATGGCTTATGCTCTAAGATCAAGAATCGACAAATGGAATCTCATAAAACTGCAAAGCTTCTGTAAGGCAAAGGACACTATTGTTAGGACAAAACAGCAACCAACAGATTGGGAAAAGATCTTTACCAATCCTACAACAGATAGAGGCCTTTTATCCAAAATATACAAAGAACTCAAGAAGTTAGACCTCTGGGAGACAAATAACCCTATTAAAAATGGGGTTCAGAGCTAAACAAAGAATTCACAGCTGAGGAATGCCGAATGGCTGAGAAACACCTAAAGAAATGTTCAACATCTTTAGTCATAAGGGAAATTCAAATCAGAACAACCCTGAGATTTCACCTCACACCAGTGAGAATGGCTAAGATCAAAAACTCAGGTGACGGCAGATGCTGGTGAGGATGCGGAGAAAGAGGAACACTCCTCCATTGTTGGTGGGAATGCAGACTGGTACAACCATTTTGGAAATCAGTCTGGAGGTTCCTCAGAAAATTGGACATTGAACTGCCTGAGGATCCAGCTATACCTCTCTTGGGCATAAACCTAAAAGATGCCCCAACATATAAAAAAAGACACGTGCTCCACTATGTTCATCGCAGCCTTATTTATAATAGCCAAAAGCTGGAAAGAACCCAGATGCCCTTCAACAGAGGAATGGATACAGAAAATGTGGTACATCTACACAATGGAATATTACTCAGCTATCAAAAACAACGAGTTTATGAAATTCGTAGGCAAATGGTTGGAACTGGAAAATATCATCCTGAGTGAGCTAACCCAATCACAGAAAGACATACATGGTATGCACTCATTGATAAGTGGTTATTAGCCCAAATGCTTGAATTACCCTAGATGCCTAGAACAAATGAAACTCAAGACGGATGATCAAAATGTGAATGCTTCACTCCTTTTTTAAAAGGGGAACAAGAATACCCTTGGCAGGGAAGAGAGAGGCAAAGATTAAAACAGAGACTGAAGGAACACCCATTCAGAGCCTGCCGCACATGTGGCCCATACATATACGGCCACCCAATTAGACAAGATGGATGAAACAAAGAAGTGCAGGCCGACAGGAGCCGGATGTAGATCGCTCCTGAGAGACACAGCCAGAATACAGCAAATACAGAGGCGAATGCCAGCAGCAAACCACTGAACTGAGAATAGGACCCCCGTTGAAGGAATCAGAGAAAGAACTGGAAGAGCTTGAAGGGGCTCGAGACTCCATATGTACAACAATGCCAAGCAACCAGAGCTTCCAGGGACTAAGCCACTACCTAAAGACTATACATGGACTGACCCTGGACTCTGACCTCATAGGTAGCAATGAATATCCTAGTAAGAGCACCAGTGGAAGGGGAAGCCCTGGGTCCTGCTAAGACTGAATCCCCAGTGAACTAGACTGTTGGGGGGAGGGCGGCAATGGGGGGATGGTTGGGAGGGGAACACCCACAGGGAAGGGGAGGGGGGAGGGGGATGTTTGCCCGGAAATCGGGAAAGGGAATAACACTCGAAATGTATATAAGAAATACTCAAGTTAATAAAAAAAAAAGAAAAAAATAATTTATATTTACAGAAAAGTGAAAAGTTTAGAATGGGAGCCCTCATATATTCTTCACCTAGATTCATGAATTTTCAATGTCTTACCACATTTGTTCTGTTGTCTGTCTGTCTGTCTGTCTGTCTGTCTGTCTGTCTATCTATCTATCTATCTATCATTTATCATTTCTCTATTGTCTTTTTCAGTCACTATTTGAGAATATGTTATGGATATTATTTTCCTTTTACTTCTTAAATTTCAATGGGTGTTTACTGAAAACTAAGACACTCATTTATAGAGAAGTTACCAAAATCAAGAAACCTAGCTTTGATATAATAATAGCATTTACTTTATAGATTTCATTCAAATTTCACTAGTTTATATAACGTGTGTGTGTGTGTGTGTGTGTGTGTGTGTGTGTGTGTGTGTGTGTGTGTGTGTGTCTGGGATGACTCTGTCCTATCATTCTCCTTTAACTAGAAGACATAGGTCTTCGGTGCCTTACGGCTTTGCCTAGTCATATATCTGTCTAGAGTTTTTTCCATTTTTGCCCTTTTTCTTTTTACTTGTTTCTTTTTTTCTCAAGACAGAGTTCCACTATATAGCTCTGTCTGTCCTGGGACCTAGAACTCACTGTGTAGACTAGGCTGACCTTGAGTCACAGAGATCCACCTGCCTCAACTCCTAAGTGCCCAGATTAAAGGCATATGGCATTATGCCCACCCCTTTAATCCAGTTTATCCTTCTTCAGAACAAGTGCATGCTTAACTAGTCCTCCTAAGTTTCCTTCCCTATCATACCATGTGAAAACCTTTACCCTTGATAACTGTGGGGCTCTCTTCTCTGTTCAGAAAGGCCCACTCAGCCTTGTATCACCTGGCAGTCTCTAGGATGGTTAATTTAATTGACAGCATATTGAGTGAAGAATCATCTCTGTCTTAGAGAATTAAAATTTTGGGCTGTTCAGAGAAGCTTAACTGAGGAGGAAGGAGTTACTCTAAATGTGGGTCATACCACTCCATGGCAGGAAACCCAGACTGAATGAAAAGGGAGAAACGAGAAAGCCACTTAGGCCCAGGGATGGCCTCTTTTTGACTTCCCAGTTTCTACTTCCCTTTTCTGTGGTCTGGCTTGCCCCTGGTGCCGTTCTTTCTCCTCCGTGATGGATTTCACTCCTCTGAATTATTAGTCCAAGGGAACCCCTTCCTCATGTGCTTGATATTTAGGGGTAAATTCTCTTGATATCTCAAGCGCATCATTGTTTATCAGATAAAACAAGATTGGGGAAAGGGGATGGTGAGACTGTGAATCTCTGTCATCTACTGAGAGGGTAGATGGCCATATCTAACAAAATTAAATATTTAAAGAGTTAAACTGCTATTCAGGCAGCTATTTCCTGTGATAGAGGTGCAATCTTATAACACAATATCAAAAAACAGTTCATGTGTTCTCAACAAAGCACCGTCAATACTCCGTAGAGGGCAGTTGTGGTGCATTCTGTAATCTGCTACTCCGGAGGCAGAGGAGGGAAGACCACAGATTTGAGGTCAACCTGAGAAATTTAGGAAACATTGTCTCCAAAAAGAAAGTCTTTTAAATAATAACTGGAATGTAGGTTGGTAGATGAGTGTCTGCTTTGCATTCACAAGGGAAAACAGAGAAATGTATGTTATGATTATAGCCATATAGTAATGTGGAATGAACGAATGTGTTGAACAAAAGAGGCCAAACCAGAAGGATGCAACCTTTGTGAGTCATGTGTAGGAAATGACAAAGCAGGTTATAGCAGAGTGGTGAACGAACTGCAGTATGGAGGTGGGCTTGACTAGGAAGGAGCATAATGGAACTCTGTTGGCTGATAGGCATGTTCTGTATCTTGAAAAAAGAGACTTTCAGTTCTGTCTGTGTGGGTGTTTGTCAGCATTTATTGTATATATACTTGGTAATAATTAATACTACTTTTATAAACAATATGCACCACTCCTGAGCTAGTTCTGTGTTTGGGCTATATCTTATTGTATCACAGCTCCCCCTATGTGTAGTCAAGGCAGGCATGCAAGTAAAGCTATTGTAGAGGTGCCCAGACCCTCACAGACTGGGACCTGGAACCCTCTGGCGTGGTGAGCAAATGAAGAAATCCAGACACTTGGGCACACATACAGTGATCCTAGGACCAGGTGGGTTCTGCAACGACTACCACTGCAACCTGGAATGCTGGCCTGCATAGCAGCTAGCGTAGGGGGTAGGTTATCTCGGTAGTCATTCTCTGTAGGTAAGCAGTCTCATGCTGTAACATCTGGGAGAAGAAAGCATCAGTTGCTGGTCTTTACACACACAACTGCCCATAGATACTAACACTCACTGTCCAGAAGAGCTTGGCTCACATGCATAATGGCTTTGCCAGATTGTCTCTTGAAGGCCTTGAGGACATGGCTGTGCCTATGTCAAGTACACACCTACTCAGGCTTTCACTCACTCGCTCAGACTTCCCTCACTCCCTACATAAGAGTGTTTATTACAGTAAATAGCAACAGTAATCAAAACCATAGAAAGCACCCTTAATGTTCATCTCCAGAAAAATATTTAAGATGAATTTGCTAAAGTTGACTGCAATGTATACCTCCGGATCTGTAGGCATGTGCGCAATACATTTCCTAATGACAAGATATAAGTTGTTGAAAGGAGTGCATAAGGTGTTATTTGATTAAAAAGTAGGACAATCTTGTGCAAAATTATAAATATTTGTATGGCACGTGGGAAAGAGTGAATGAATTCCAAATGAACACAGCTCAGAATGTAGGTGTGTGTGAATCCAGTGAGGATGTGCTCCTTCTAGTTTTAAAAATGGCTAAGTGAATTCATTTGCAAAAAAGTCATACAAGGTGAACCTTATTTCACTTCCATAGCGTGTCTGCTTTTATGATAAAATGCATTGTGTTTCTCCACATCTTGGAAACAATTTGCTCTGCTGTGGACTCTAGCTAGTGCCTTTTACTCCGTTCAGTTCTGACACCATTAACCTGAAGCTCAGGATGAAGGTTCCATCACAGAGACTGCCCTTCCCAAGTCCAGGCTTCCAGAACTCTTGACTATTTGGCTTTGGGTTTGGGTCCCCTTGACCCCCTCTTCAGGTTTGGTTAATTTCTAAGGATCTCAGAGTTCAAGAACACATTCTAATACTTACACCTGCAGACCCAGTGAGAAGGACATTTTAAGGAATACAGAAGAACGAACAGAATAGAGACGCACAGAGGAAGACCTAGAAGGTTCTGAACACAGGAGCACCCTAGTTCCTCTTCGTGGTGTTGCTGTGCCTCCCCTTAGCATCTGGCTGTGTTCTTATTATCGCCAACCTTGAGCTCAGTCTTAGGGTTTTATGGACGCTTCATTTTGAAGCTTGATTGGTTAAGTCATTGACAACTGGTTTATCAATCCAGTCTTCAGCCTCTCTCCCTCCCTGGAGGTCAGATAGTAGAAAGGTTACTTTCCAATCACAGGATTAGTTTCCCTGACAATAAGTCACCTCTGTGGCTATTTGGGGACCCTATACGTCATCATCTCCATTGCCTATATAAAATGTTCCTGTGTCTCTGGATTCTAACACTTAGGAGCAATGTGTCGGGATAAGACCAAAACTGACATGGAGAAGAAGTAAGACTAGTTGTACAGCCCATGTTTGCTCAGTTCTTGTTGTCGTTACATCCACCATTCCCTACATTCTTAATGTAATCTTACTATCTATTAGCAAGTACAAGCTGGCTTTGAACTCACTATGTAGCCCAGCTGCCTTCCAATTCTCTATCCTTTCTTAAGCTGCCTAGTGCTAGACTTGCAGCCCAGTTTGTCCTGTCAGGTTGTGGCTCCCCGTTTGTCCTTTGTTGAATTTTCTTGAGCAAAACTATTGATAAGTAATATGAGTGATAGTAAAGACTCAGCACAATCATACCTAGAAAGGCAGGAGAGATGGCTCAGGGTCCAGCTGCTGCTCTTCTAGATGTGTCAGGCAGCTCAAAACTTCTCAACTACCTTCAGCTCCAGCTCCAGGAGATGTGATATTCTCCTCTGGCCTCTTCAGGCATCTGTATGCACATGTGTGCATATATACCCACACAGTAAGTAGATAAGTAAATAAGTTAATTAATTAAAATGCTTTAATAGTCACAAGTAAAATACTCCATTGTGGCTAAATCTGTAGCTTAAAACAAGTAATCCAGCAAAAATTTAAATTTATCAACATGGGAAATATGACCTATTGTGGGGGAAGGTAGGCAGAGGTATCTTCAATAATAATAAATATTACACACAGTATTTTGATGGTTCCCATCTATGATATGCACAGAATGGCTAAAGTGAAAAGAAATGTTTTGACTTGTTGGGTATTTTCTTCTGGCATTTACAGCTAGCTTTCCTTTTGCTTCCATTGAGGAGGGAACCAAAGAAGATGAGAACACATGCAGAATTGCACAAAAGAAATTGCCTAGGCTACAGCCTATAGGGCAGGAGAAGCAACGTGCTGGGGTCCCTCAACAAGGGTATAGTGGTAGACACAGTCCTAACTCCTGTCACTCTTTCTCCTGACACTGTGGTGGGGTTTGCTGCATTGTCTTGAATGTCTGGGCATTACCTAAGTGTATGATGTCATTGGAGGCCAGAAAAGGGCATTGAGTCCCCCTGAAACCAGAGTTACAGAAGGCTGCGAACCTCCGTGTTAACACTGGAAATTGAAAACTAGTCCTATGGAAGAGCAGCTGGTGCTCCTAACTGCCGATCTGCCTTTTCAACATCTGTCTTGCTGCATTTTGAGAACAGTTGTGTAGGTCTTGGCACGTATTATGTAACTAACATAGTTTTGCATGTTTGAGCTCTTGGGTAGCTGCAATGTCCTATGTGTACCTCCTGCAATATCATGGCAGTTTTCTTTTTAGAAATACTGGTCTTAGGAGAGCAATTGGGTTGGAAATGAAGGGACTTATCTAGCCATATCAGACAACTTCTTTCCCCCCTAATTTTATCCTGGATCCCTTGGGTAGATGCTGTACTTTCTCCACACAAAGCTGCCTTTCTCATCCCCCCATGCCCATCTTTCTGTGTTGAGCAGTAGTGTGTTAGCAGGATAGCCCCTTAAGTCTGCATTTGTGAGAAAGGAGGCAGCAGTTTCTGTAAGGTGGCTTTCTCTCTCTTTGTGTTGAGTCGGCCTGATTGATATGAGATCAGAAATGGTGAGCGGCCTTTGAAATTGAGGCATTGACTGTAGTAGGAAGAATGAAAGGATCTTAGTTTTTTGATCAAAGGATGATAAACTTCAGTTTGGAAAAGGGTGATCCTGGCCACTAAGGCCTTTTATAATGCTACTTACCCAGGGAAGAAGTTTCAGTTTTATCACTACTATATTGCTATACTGCTTCAAATATATTTATAGTTCACATTCCTTGATTTCTTTCCAAATCCTGTCCTATGATTTTCTATCCAGATAAACCACCATGTATTTGTTAACCTAAATAGCTTGAACAATTCTCCGGACCTTGGATTCTCACTGAACATTCACTGCTAAAAAGATGATAAACTTTAAATAAAGAAGAGAGGTCAAATCGAAAGAAGGATGTCATGCCAGATGGTGGGTGTTAAAAGGTTCCTTCCAGTACATTTCTTTAGGGTGTGGTTCTACTGATAAAATACTGTGCAAAGTGGAAGGGTAGTGCCAAGGCATGCCTGTGATGATGTATTAATCTTTAGGTGTTTAGATAACAGTCTTGCTCAACAGACTGAAGAGAAAGGTGGGAGGCACAGAATGGTCAGGGCTGTAAACTCTGGGATGTACTGTTTATAGCAGTGCAGGACCCAGGTAATCTGAAAGTTCGGCAAGGGATGTATGACGCAACAGGAGATGATTGCCCAGACAGAGACTTTATCCCACCATAGGCTGCTCAAGGAACTGTGTGGGGACATGATGTTGTGATTTGGATATAAATGTCCTTAGGTTATGAAGGGTTTGAAACCCCAGTAAAATGTTCAGAGGCAAAGTACAAAGGCTTAGCGAAGTATTTGTACCATAGGAGCACTGGCTTAGTCAATGCATGAATCAACTGATGGATTCATAATTTGATGGCGTTTTTGGAAGATGATAGAAACTAGGAAGTAGGTTGTAGTGGAAAGAAGTATATATCACAAATTCCATGGTTTTGGAAAACATATGTTGTCTCCAGACCTTCCCTCTTTTATTTTCCTGTTCTTGACTACCATCTGTTCTTGACTACCATATAATGAGCAACTTTATTTTCCTGTATGCTTCTATTTTATGAAGTGTCTCCCTCGGCATATGCCTAAATTCAATAGATTCAGTCAACCATGGACAGAGGTCTCTGAAACTGTTAGCCAAAAATAAATCTTTACTCCTTTAAGTTGATTTTCCAAGGCATTTTGTCACATAGCAAAAATTGGCTAACACAAATATGCAATGCTTATTGGTGTTCAATTATGCCAGTTGCCGGCTTAACTGTTATAGATGGTGATCCCCTAGCGCACATACAAACATGCACATCCATGTAAGTTTATATTGTCCGATTTCAATGTGAACCTGGTTCTCCTTATTAGTCCTATTATTTGCTTCTCCTAACTAAATAAACTAAGCAAACTATAGGTATTTAGGTTTCTTCCCCAATTTCTCACCTCTATCCACATCTTCATTTCCCTCTCACTATTCCAACCAATGATTGCATGATTCAATATGGCAGCCATTGATCCCTGGCAATATACCTGATCTAAATTGAGATGTGCTATAAGTTTTAAATATGCAGTGGATTTTTTAAGACTTGTGAAAAAAGAGATGTCAGATGTCTTAATAACAGATATAACATCATTAAAGTAATATTGAAATGTTGCGGGGGCTGGAGAGATGGCTCAGCGGTTAAAAGCACTGACTGCTCTTCCAGAGGTCCTGAGTTCAAATCCCAGCAACCACATGGTGGCTCACAACCATCTGTAATGAGATCCGATGCCCTTTTCTGGTGTGTCTGAAGACACCATTTTATGTACTCATATACATAAAATAAATAAATCTTAAAAAAGAATGTTGCTTATAAATATAATATTTATACATGGCAGGTTTAGTTAGAATTCACCTCACCTTTTTCTTCTTACGTTTGAAACATGGCTACTTAGAAACTTAAAATTGGCATATGTGACCCACATTCTTTTTCTGTTGCATAACATTTCTGGGGATTCTCTCAATTCTTATTTTAAGGAAGAAAATGGAGATGACCCAGAGAGAGTGCTCATACAGTTTAGCCATTATATTGACATGGTGATATGTCCCTACATATGCTCATTGACAGCTATATATTCAACAGCCTACTGCTAGAACTCAAGTGTCTGGAGTTGTCCTTTGGTACTTCCTTGACCTCTCTATGAGATACATCATCTGTAGAGTAAGAGTCACAAAAGAATAGTCATTGATTATACTTTCCAGAGTTGTGAGTGTCATAATATAGTCAGTGTGTATAAGGAACTTTGAGCTATGTGTCTGTCTCAAAAAAAATGTTCAATGTTGGCCACTTCAATGTTTCTCAGAATCCCAGAGGGAGACATCCTTTTCCTTCAGCTTGTGGGAGATGTGACTTTCATATTTATGTTCTTCTTTCTCTGTCTCTTTCCTGTTCATCTAATTTTTTTTCCAAACAGGCTCTACCAATACTAGCTTTAAAATGATCTTGTTTCTTTGAATTTGAGCCAATCTCTATTTGTCTAACATGTGCCTTTACAACCTTGACAGTCCTTGCACAGCATTCACTGTTTGTTTTTAAATCAACAGAGAACATTGCAAGGCATGGATCACATGCTATATGTTTTGAAGTATATTGCACTGTAGAATCATCCAGCCTGCTAAAGAATATGTATACATAATTACTTCACTAGGCCGCCACTTTTTGTGATGAGAACCCTGTTTTGCTTTAACTATATTTGCTGTGTGTCATGTAGGATCTGGATCTAGAGACAAATGGACTAGTCTTATGTGTGTGGAATGGGGAATCCAGAAGGAAAAACACAAATGTAAGACAAATGGAATCTAAGAAGAGGGGGGAACCATCATTGTGCCTAATGAGGACCAAAGGGAGGACAGAAAACTCTAAGAGTCTAAGATGAGGAGAAGGGAGAGTCAAAAGCTGTTTCTGACTCATTATAGAGACTCAATATATAAGCCACTCTATGGGTGACTGTGGCCCATCTGCAGGCAGAAAAATCAAAAACAACACAACTTGTCTATCTAACTACCAAAACAGCCAAGGTTAGTGGCTCTTTCTCATTTCCCTGAATCTTTTATCATTTCTCTAACATTTTTATTTCTGACTTGTATGCTATCTTGTCAAAGGATGGAAGAAAATGCTTCTATCTTTTTAGGATGCCAGCAATATGGAGCTAACAACCAGAAGAAGACGAGCTAGGCAGAGATTGGGGAGCTCTTTGGTGTAGATCTCTTTTAGGGATGTGGTCTGCACAAAAGACACAGGAGTCTGGGAAACTGGTCCTGTCTCCTTCGCCTACTTTGACCAAACTACAGCTCAAAGCATAGGCAGAACTTTGGGTACAATTAGAAAAGGAGACCGTGGACTCATGACCTGTGAGACAGAATGAAAATCAAGGATCAGAATGCACAATGTCCTGGAGCCAAATGATACAGGTGCCTTATGAGGAAGGAGCAATTGGCTTAGTCAAAGTAAGATGTACGCCAAACACTGATTATCACAGACTCGGACTGTGACAATTTAGTCCAGTTATCACAGTAAAAGTCTGTCTGTAGTTGGTCTGAAAAGAAAGCATTCAGTGAGGAAGGGTACCATTCCTGAGGACTTGAGATGGAAAGAGAAGAAAGAATACAACAGTGGCCAGAATGGGAAAAAGCTAAGTTAAGAGGTTTTGAGGAGACATGCTGGAATGCTCATGGGAAGAACCCAGGGCATTGGGAAGACAGGAAGAAGTAGACTGGAGCGGAAGGCTCGTGGAGTGTGGAGGTGGAGGACACAGGACCTGGTGTGCATTTCTGAGGCTGATTCTTGCTATGAGCCTTAGTACTGGGGATAGAGGTTGCATAAACATGAACACAGACGCAGTGAACAAGTGGAGGGTTGAGACCTTTATCAGTTATCTCCTCCCTAGATGTCACATTCATAATCCCAGTCAGCCTAGGCTATAGGGAGACCATGTCTTAAAAAAGATTTTACTTAATTTTATTTTATGCATGTGAGTATTTACAGGCTTGTATGTATACTACATATGTGAAGTGCCTCTAGAGGCCAGAAGAAGATTCCAGATGTTCTGGAATTGAACCACAAAGGGTCATGAGCCAACGCGTGGGTTCTAGGAACTGAACTCACTTCCTCTGCAAGAGCAGCCAGTGTTCTTAACTGCTGGGCCATCTCTTCAGCCACACAAGACTATATCTTAAAGCAATGTTCTATTCTCATTGCTTTGGTTGTTCAGTGAAATTGAAAACCAAGAATGAAGGAGCGTAGAATAATAAAGAAGCATTGGAGGTTGGAAGAACAATAAGAGCATGTGAAGTAGCGGCCATACGACCTGGAGATGTAGCTTAGTTGGTGGACTAAAACTAAAGGAAGGTGAGTTAGGCAGGAATTGGGGAGCTATTTGGTATAGTTCTTCTAATGGGAAGAATTTTTACAGAAATTAGGTGGGTTGGCAACTTGCCTGTAGTCTCACCTCCCAGTGGGATCAGAAGTTTAAGGTCACTCTTAACAATATAGTAAATTCAAGGTCAGTCTACGATGCATAAGACTCCATCTCAAAAAAATAAAGACCTCCAAAAAAGGAAGGGAAGAAGGTGAGAATGGGAAAAAATGGACAGGATAGCTAGAATTCAACTGTATTTCCCTTTTCTCACTGAGGGGAGAAGGACAAGAGGGCTCACTGGGTGTGAGCAAAAGAGTCAAAATCTTAGGTTGGTTAGGAAACAGAAGCATATCATGAGGTGGACAAGGTTCTGGTTGGGTTGAGGTGCTGTTGACGTTGATTAAAGTGAGATGGAAAGATAGAAAGTGGTAATCAGAATAGGAGACCAGAGCAGAGGTCATGGAGTGGATGTAACATGGGTCCTTATGACCTTTAGGATGTGACCAAAGAAACAAGTGCTACAAGAGCTGAAAGGGCAGGTTATGGCGAAGGTCATGAAGGTCATAGGTGCGAACATGGCAGTCTGGAAAAGGTGACAGCAGTGGCCCAAGAGATGGGTGTTGGCCTTTGAGGATCTTCAGCCATGGGGGAGGAGCAAAGGAATATGGGCAGGAAGTGGCAATGAGGAGCATGAGGGATACATGTCCAACCTTTCAGGCCTACGGACGTGAGCTCCATGATGTAAGAATCCTATGCTGGTCCAATGTCACCACAACACGTTGGAGCAAACACTGGAGGGTGGGGTGGATTGGCGAGTTTTCTGAGGATTTTGCTACTGCTGGCCACCATAAATTTCTGGCATCCCGTAGATGTATCCTTAGGAGTAGGGAAATGGGAGAAGATGACATCAGAAAATGGGGGTTTGTAGGTCCTTATGGATCTGAGAGTCCCTTGATGCAGCAATAAAGTCAGGAAAGTGTTGGTGTTGACAGATAACAGCAAAGATCATAGATTGAGGTTGTGTTTAAAGGGAAGGGAATGAGAGTCTTACCTTGAGCACATGGGGTCAGGAGTCCTCATCTAACTTGCTGATGGAAACACGAAGTCAGAAGAAGGCACTCAGCTGCCGGGTGTCAGGGGTCTTCCTTCACCTCCTCTGAGGAAAATGCCGTTAATAAAAATGAACCTGGATGAAGAGGATTAAGAAATCAGCTTAGATAAAGGTAGTCCCCCCCAAATGCAGTCCCAGGGAGCCAGAAAGGCAGGCCTGGTGGCAACTGGACCTCCTCCAACACAATGGCTCATACACACCTTAGCATGCATAGAACCCTTTCAAGGATATGCTAATACCCACATTGCTGGGCCTCTGCCCAGAGAATTCCTGCTTCAGTGCGGCTGGCATGGGGCTGCAAGATTTGTATTTCTAACTAGTTCCAGGTAGCGTGGTAATGTTACTACTGGAACCAGGACAGCAGCTCAACTCCTGGCATGTTCCCAAGGAAGCTAGTGTTTGGGAAAGCAGTTATATCTGCCAAATAAGGGGTTCATTGCCCTGCCCTTATTTAAGTCCATGGGTTGTTGGGCACTCAAAAGCAATTCCCGATCCTGACCTGATGGAGTAGCAGCATAGCTCCTTGGCAAGCCAGATCTGTGGAAGCAGAGAAATGGGTCTAACTGACTGCTCACTTGGAATAACTGGCTGTGGCCTGAACTTAGCAGCAGGTCTGACTAAAGAAAGATTAGAGACTGGTGGTCGTTTGGTTACTGTGGACACACCCAGAACAGACCCGTGGTCAGAGACAGCTCCAGTGTCTGTCCTGGACGCTGACACTACTGATGCTTTCCCTCTGAGTCAGCATTGGCCACATAGGCAGGAACCAACGTAGGGAGCCAAGGTCCCACAGCTGGGATGACACTGTCCCCTTCACCAGCTGTGTCTCAGCCTTGTCCCTCTAGACCCTTCTCCTTGACTCATCTGCTGTACTAAGATTTCCTCTCCTCTCTTCATACACTCCCCTTTGGTCCCTTTCAATTTCTTTCCATATGTATAGATTCAGTTCTATCTGTCCCAAATAACCTATTTCATGGGATCCTAACGGGATTGCTCTTGCCCAAGTCTCCCTGTCTCCATTATGAGGGCTGTGGTGCAGGCGAAGCACCTTTCTTTCTGTGGAGACAGAAAGCACAAGCTACTTTTGACTCAGTTTATTTTGGGAAATGGGCTCAATTCCTGTGGCAGGTAGGATACCAGATGGTTCAGGGTGGCTTTCGTCTCTCTGTAATTCCCATCAACCTCTTAAAGTCATTCCACTAAAAACATATAATCAAGTGGAAAGAGTGAGTTTGCTTCACAAGGACCTTTTGAGAGCCTTTACCAGTCCATATAACTGAGCTGCACCTCTGAGACCCCCTAGGGAGAAATTCAGAACTGGCTGTGGCTCGGGAGTGTCCTCTGTTGGTCTTTCCTGGCCCCTCCGGTGTAGGCTTTCGAGCCTAGACCTTGGAAGCTAGTGCCTGGCTCGGTGACTAAGAGTCCTCAGTGCAGCCCACTGACTTCTGTATTTCCTGCAGGAAGAGCTTCCTGAATGTTCTGAAGATGAAAGTGAATCCAGAACTTCTGAAATGGCTCAGGAATCTTGCTCTTTTGTTGTTGTTGTTTTGTTTTGTTTTGTTTTGTTTTTCCCTTTCCCATTCAAGCCTCTTCATCAAGCTATAAAGGAAATGTGCTTTTCCCACAGTATGTCACTTTGAAAAATCACAGCTCTTGGAGAAGGGCCGCATCTTCACTTCCTGTTTAAAACTTTCTCTGGAGGGAGGAGAAGAGCCAGTACCCTAGAGGAAAGGCTTCTCTCTGATTGATTTTCAGGATGTCTGGAAAAGGAGAGAATGAGAAGTGGAAACTGGATCTTTCTCTTCCTTTCGGGTGCACATGGGGTAGTCTCTCTGCCACAGCCTCTTGAAGCCAGAGCAGATAGGACCAACTAGGAATGGACCCCCTGACGTGTCTGGCATCATCATGGAATAATTCTGCCTTCTTAAGCAACTGTCCCAAGAGATATCATGGCCCTGTCACAGAGGCTTAGGAAGGTGTCCAGGGAGGCAACTATAATGAACGAAGGTCCTGAATACAGTGTAATCTGTTCACAACGATTACATCACTCCATAGTAACTCCTATTTTCCTCTTTTCAGTGAACCTGATCTGTTCTAAAGGGCCACACACCTGAAAATCACAACTCGAGAATTGGCCATCAGATTTAATACTCATTTTTTTATGGTATACTACTCTGGTAACTTTCTATAGATATATTACCTGTATTCAGTTTTCCCCATTATCTTTAGGACAATGTATTGCCTACGCTCACTAGGGAATCTTTTGTCTTATGGAACTTCATAGACGTAAATAGAATATTTTATCATTAACTGATAATGAAGTGTTTGCAATTTACTCTAGAAACACATACTTTATTAAAATTATGATATCAGATTTAGCTTCTTAAATCATTTAAGGAGTTAATGTAACAGTAATAGCAATTCCTAACAAAGTATCAAAACTGAGACACCATCAGCTCATTTCTCTCACACAGAGAAGCCAAATTTGTTTAAGTGGTCTAGCAAATAAAATACAGTATTAAGAGAACAGTATGAAATTAACCAATGTCATCCAAAGATTTGGTGAGAGGAAGGTATCTGTTTGGGTTCAGACCCTGGGACAATGAGGTGAGGTGCATATTTTATAACCAAAGCAGACCTGGTCTCCAAATTTTCCCAGCTACCCTGCCCCCTCCCCCAAAGGCTCTTGGCTAAATAACCCATACATTTTGGTTTCTCCCTTTCCTCCTCCTCCTCCTCCTCTTCCTCCTCCTCCTCCTCCTCCTCCTCTTCCTCCTCCTCCTCCTCCTCCTCCTCCTTTTCTTCTCTTTGTGCATGTTTTCTCTCTATCTCTTCCGTCTCCCCTCTCTCCTTCCCCAGGGCAACTTCCCTGGCCTCCTTTCTTGGGGCCAGTGAACTCATCTGCCCAAGAGCAGCTTCTCAATAAACCTGAGTTTATGTATTTTTATCTGGCTTGAATTGTCTTATTTCACCAGTGGAGAAATACCTTATCAGTGTGATTAATCACACCCACAGCTGTGGGGAAAGGCTTTGACAGAAACCATTGTCTAGCAGGAGTGGGAGTGCGTGCTTGTAATCCCAGCACTTGGGAGGCTGAGGTGGGAGGGTTGTGAATTAGAGGCAAACTGGGTTTCACAGAGAGTTCCTATCTCAAACCAACCAAAAAACAAACATACTGTTTTTGTTCTCTTTGTCTTTTTTTTTCTCTTCTCTCCCATCTGTGTACCCCAGAGGTCACTCTAGTGATGTTCCTCAGGAGCTATACACCTTGTTTTCTCAGAGTGAGAACTGGGACCTGGGGTTTGCTCAGTAGGCTGGCTAGTAGGCTGGCTGCTTGGTGAACCCTGGAATCCTCCTGTCTCTTATTCTCCAGCCTTAAGCATAACAATCAATGTACCACATCCCTGTCTTATTTCACATAGGTTCTGAGGTCCTTCATGCTTGCTAAGCAAACACTTTACCAGCTGCGTGCCTCTTAAGTATTGCTACCTCCCATTTAGTTTCTTAAAACTTAAAACAAACAAAAACAAACAAACAAACAAACAAACAAACAAAGGGGCTAAAGTTAGATGTGGTGGTTTGGACGGAAATGGCTCCCATAGGGCCATAGGGCATTATAGGAAGTGTGGCCTTGTTGGAGAAGGTATAGCCTTGTTGGAGGAAGTGTGTCCCTGGGGGCAGGTTTTGAGGTTTCAAGCCTGGCCCAGTGTTACTCTTCCTTCCGGCTGCCTCTGAAGATCTCTCAGCTTCGTCTCCAGCACCATGTCTGCCTACATGTCACAACTAAACTTCCTGTCATAACTGAACATTTGGACTGTAAGCCAGCCCTCAATGGAATGTCCTTCTTTATAAGTAATGGTGCCTCATCACAGGAATAGAGGGCCCAGCCAAGACATCATGATAGAAAACTATGTCTTAGCAAATGTTTCACAAACTTTATTTCAGACAGTTCATACCGGAGCTAGAAGTTCACTCCTGAGACACCCCGGTCACTTGCACCTGTATGAGGTAACATTCTTGTGGAACTTTTATCCAATGAAGTTAGATTTGAAAAAGAAGCAGCAAAGTGATAGGAATTTGGTTATTGAGCTTAAACAATGAAGCACATGATATGATAATCATTAAGAAGAACATAAAGAACTATAGTTTTTTTTCCTTAAATCAATTGAAAAAACAAAATGGGTAAAGTTTCATAATGACTCAAATCTTAGCATGGAAAAATAATAAAAAAAATCCATAAAATGTATCTAAGTTCTGTGAAAGGACAACCGGATTAAAAAATGCATCACTAGATTACAGTCTTTTAATCAAAAGACTCAAAATGAGGATGTTGGTCAGGCAGTCTCAGATTAATTTATGAACTTGGTGTCATCCTTTTGAAACATTATTGATAACTGTTTTAGGATTTTATTGCTGTGAAGAGACACCAGGGCCACAGCAACACTCAGAAAGGCAAATACTTAATTAGGGCTGGCTCACAGCTTCAGAGGTTTGGTCCGTTCTCATACTAGTGGGAAACATTGCAGTGCCTAGGTAGACATGATGCTAGAGAAGGAGCAGAGAGGTCTACACCTTGATCAGTAGGCAGCAGAAGGTTACTGTATGTAGCTTGAGCCCAGAAGACCCCAAAGCCCACCTCCTCAGTAACACACTTCCTCCAACAAGGCCACATCTCCTAATAGAGCCAATCCCTACGGGCCAAGCATTCAAACACATGCATCTATGAGGACCATTTCTATTCAAACCACCACAGTAGCTCTGGGGTGGATAACTGATACATTTGTAAAAATTTTAGATGATGGAACACAGTATCAAAGATGTTTTTGAAAGAATGGCGTAGGTAAGTGTCAATATACATGAAAAAGTATATAAGTTTATATTTATATACAGTATACATGAAAAGGTATACAAGCAACAGTATCCTGGCAAAATTATAGGTGAATAATGAATTGGATAAACTATGAAGATTGGAACAGATTCAAATCAGATAAGAATGTAACATAGCAGTCTATGACTGTTGTAGACTGCTGTCCCTTGAACATAACATCACTCTCATCAGTGCACCTGTGACTATCTGCAAGGGTCCCTCAATGTCAAGCATGTAGATGTTCCCTCATAGAAGGGGCTGTGGGAGGACTGTTGCTGGAGGTTCTAGTCATCCTGTTCTGTGCCTTCATTTTAGCCATGTGTAATCCTGTCCAAGCTACCACAGAGGTGGTCTTAGGAGGTAAACAGTCTGATAAAGGTTAAATGGCGAAGAGCTCTGCCTATGCATCTGTGAGGAAATGGTCGTCTACACTGAGGTGAGAACTTTGTGGGGAGGTTTCTTTGGAGTAATACACTTCTGTAAGTCATCCTTCACCAATGCTCTGTAAGAAAGCCCAATAAATTAATCGGTTTGCCAAACTGGATTTTGGCAGAATCAAACTGTGATCTATCATTGTATTGTATCGGGGATACATAGACATTTGTTCATGTCTCCCTAGGGAAAGTTCATATAAGAGTGAGGTAAGAATGAATGAACCATAGGTAAAGTCTGTACAATCTCCTAGACCAATCAACAAGTCCCTTCTCCTGACTGTCATCTACTTCTGCTTCAGCTTAGTACAGCTCAGTTATCACTTGTAATGTATGCAATGGCTTCTGTGTAAGAAGATATTGCTCAGAGTAAGTGTCAAACTATTTTTAAAATGTGCTTGAAAAACCACAGGAATAGAAAGTGTATAGATAAGTGTGTAGGGATAAAGAAAGGAATCAAATTAAAATCCCGATAAAAACAAAGCCAACGTAAGTTCTAGATAGATGAAAGGTGAAATACAAAATACAGAACTACTAGAGAACTTAGAGAAGGAAGTATTAGCAAATATCAAATGGCCTTGAACCTAAGTATGAGGTTCATCTGAAATTCCAGTACTCAAGAGGCTGAGGCAGCAATTGCAGGATCATGTTTGACACTAGTCTGGTTACTAAGTGAGTTCTGGGTCAACCTGAGCTATAGTAAGACCCCAAATGAAAAAGGGTTGGGGAGATGACAAAGGACATGGGATGGTTAGCTTTAATTGTTAACTTGATGTAACTTAGAATTGCCTGGGATGAGAGTCTCAATAAAAGACTGTTTACGTTGTGTTAGCCTGTAGGGGATCGTGTTAAATGAACTGATGTATTCCAAGTCACTGTGAGCAGTACCATCCCCTAGGTCCCCAACTGTATAAATGTGAGGAAATGAGCTTAGCATAAGCAAACTAACAGGTAAGCAAGCAAGGGAGTGAACATGTGTTTATCCTCTGCTCTTGGCTATGGCTATGTGGAGATGTTTGAAGTTCCTGCCTTGACTTCCATAGTGACTGTAAACTGGAATTGCCAGCTGAAGTAAGCCCCTTTCTCCCTTAAGTTGCTTTCTGTTAGGATATTTTATTATAGCAACAAAAATGAGACTAGAACAGACATAAGCAGTTTCTTTGACCAGCAAGAAATTAGCATGGCCAGTAAGAGTGAAGAAACAGCTGAGCTGGCATTTATGACAAAGCAAACACTAATAATACCATGTCGTCTTTTATCGGTTTGTCAATTATTGGAATTTTAAGCAACAAAGTTACTGTTATGGTTGATACTAGAAAACAGACACTCATTTTCTTACGGGGGTGGTGGTGGTGGTGTAACTTGGCACAACCATTTTGAAAAGTGATTTGCCAATACAGAGCAAAGGATTTGCATGTACATGTTCTTTAGTTAAGTTATGCCACCTTTTAAGAAATTTAATGTTTTTTATTGATTCCTTGTGAATTTCACATCATGCACCCCAATCCTACTTACCTACTCATCCCTTCGTAGCCACCCTCAACCTTTGCAACCTCCTCCCCAGAAGAAAAAAAATCACTGTGGAAGCTGTGGTATGTCCCACTGTGTCCCACAGTGTACCCTTTTGCTCACACTCCTTTACTTGCAAATGTTTATTGCAATGAGTCATTGGCCTGGTTCAAGGCCCCTGCCTTTTACTACACTGCTAATACCAGCTCTTAGTCAGGACTGGTCTGGGATATTCTTTGTTGCAGGATCATGGAGACACTGTAGCTTTGGATCTGCAGGACCAGCTCCTTCATTAGCTTTAGCAGTTCATAGATGGGGAGTGCATTTTAGGGCAAACCAACTCAAAGCCCTGGATCTGAGCCTGAGTAGTAGCTGAGCTGGCCAGCCTGCCAGGTCTCTCACCCTCACACCAACAGGGCAAGATCTCAGTACTGCCCTGCCTCTCAGCTTGCAAGGGTCAGAGCTATCTCTCCTGCTCTCCTGGCTGGCTTTGGGGCTGGCCAGCCCACACCCAAGTCAGGAAGGCTAGCTTTATTGAGCTGCTTGGGCGAGGTGCAGGGCCTGTTTTCCCAAGTTTAGCAGCTGATAAGGGACAGGACCAGTTCTCATGACCTTAGGGCCTAGCTCAGCTTCCAGCCATAGGTGGTGGGGGATGAGATGGGGAGAAGGGCATCTGTTCTTAGTCTATGTCACTGTACAGAAGATAAGTTTCAGGGCCAGTTGTTCTGTGCTCCTTCTAGCCTACTCACTCAAGCCCCCATCATCAGGGTCAGCTCTACTGTGTTGCTCAGGCAAGGGGCAGGTTCAGCTCTCCTGAGTGCTACAGCCAGGCACAGGCAAGGCTTCTCAGCTCTCATGACAAGCTCTCCCTCTTGCAGTAGGTGGTGAGGTGGTGAAGGTGGGGAGGATGTCTCTCCCTTGCCTATGCCACCTTATAGCAGACGACTGGCAGGCCAGCTCTTCTGTGCTTATGTCCTTGGGGCCAACTCACTGGCAGCACTTCCACCCCCACCCTCCACTCCTACAACCTGGGCCAGCTCTACTGTGCTTCCTGGGTGAGGTGCCAGCCTGCTCTCCCAAATGGAGCAACTGTTGAGGGGTGAAGCCAGTTCTCTTGTTCTCATATCTTTAGAGCTAGCTTCCCCACAATGCCAGGCAAAGGTAGGGCTAACTCTGCACAGCCCTCTTACATCAACCCAATCCCAGGTGGCAGCTCAGACCTGAGATGTCTCCTGGCTTTCGGTGGTAACAGATCCCCCTCGCTGCAGGACCATGGACCCAGACACGGCCCTCAGTGATAGCACAGGCCAGGGCCTCTCCATGTTCTTAGGTAGCACTGCCAGCTTCCCACATCAGGCTCTTCTTCTACCCTTGAGTCGAATTTTTCTGTTTCTCTTTCTCTTCATCTCTCCACCACTTACTTGTTCGTCTTAGAGACACCAGGGGCCTCCAGGTGTCACCGCAGACCCTTGGGGACAGGGGTCATCTTGGGCATGGTCTGCCAGTCTGGGCCTGCACAGCACCTGGCTGGGGTCACCTCAGGCTGGCTCTGCCCACCTGAGCCAAGTGTCTCCCAGTTTTATATCATTTTAGTTATGCTACATTTAAGACTAAATGTATCCCTAAAGGAATTAAAGAACAAGTTTTCACTCTTTTTATTTGCTTTATAATTACTTTCCCTAGCATTCTGCCATGATAGCAGAAATCGTGAAAATGTAATTAAGAAATACTGAAGCACAGCAGGAGATTTTTCTGGAAAAGAGAACCTTAAGTAGAAAACTTGATGATCAGGAAGAAATGGGGCTTTGCAAGACTTGACACTGGGCTTAGAACTAAGCGCCCATCACTTCTGATTTATGAAGAGAACAGGTAAAAATTCATGGTTTTCTTGCTACACTATTGCTCTGTCTTCTGGTTTCTACAGTGTTTCCTCTAGGAGACTGATGTTTCCTTACTTTGTTTTTGGAAGGCTTCATGTTATGTGTGCTCATAGGATCCCAGATAGCTAAGACTTGGCACTTAGTGCGGTCATGAGAAGAAGCGGAATGAGGATTCTGTCTTTACTGTTGGCTGTGTGCTGCTCGGGGGTTGACTTGCTCATGTATGTTCAAATCCCTCTGTGAATACATATCTTTGCTGTGATCTTGTCTAGCCAGTGAGGACATGCTTCTTCTGTAGATCTGGACAGAAATTAAACCAGAAAAAGAGTTTCACCCTACATTCAAGTTCTTGGCATTGAGATGTGGCCTCCACTCTCCATATACTCTGTTCCTAAGCCAGCTAGACACAATAGCCCATGATGTCACCATAACTTTATCCGCACTACTCTGAACTCCTTGGGTATCGTGTCAACTGGATGCAATGCTCTCCTTAGGGGAAGAGTGTAAGCATTGGTTACTGGCAGCCCTGGAACCTGTTCTGTGGGGTTCTGAGAACATCTTCCCCAGTAATCTGTGTGAACAGGCAGATGTGGCCAGAGTAAGAACCCTACATTTAAAATCTTTGTTTACTTAATTTTTTGTTTGTGTTTATGTCTGTGGGTTGGATATAGGATCCCCTGAATCTTGAGTTTCAAGCAGCTTTGAGGTAGCCAAGATGGGTGCTGGGAACTGAATTTGGGTCCTTGGGAAGAGCAGCCAGAGTTCCTAACTTCCAAGTCATCTCTCTAGCCTTCAGAACACTAGATTTTTCAGGATCTAAAGATGTGGTTTAAAAAGAGACAATTGCTAAAGATTTAGAGATAACTATCTTTTTAATAAATAAATTCTGTAAATTATTTTGTTACATGAAATAGAGGTTGAATCTTCTATATAGGGTTTCCTTTACTTGGGAGTTGAGTCTCATGTTGATCCCACAACCTTCAGAATAAGTTAAAGTCCTATTATTTTAGTTCTTTTGGAGGCCACAGGGGAAACAAGCTATTTACAGACAATGTAATTTAATAAAATAAAAGCTTTGATAGTTAAATAGCTGTTATTAGATACTCTGTATATTTCAAAGGACAAATAGATAATGTCAGAACATATTTATTACACAAATCTATGCTCATATTTTATTTAGTTAGAGGCATTTATAACCTTAAGGAAAGAAATCACTGGGTTGAAGCATTCATAAACTAACAAACAAATACCCTTGGGCCATGAGTCTACCCACACAAATTGATTTCTAAATAAAGATTCAATTTAGATTTAAAAGTCTTGTGTATACCCAGAGGTATGTATTCCATCTGTAATTTCCTCCCGAGGCTCAGATACCTGTCCTAGTGTTATCAAGTTCTTATTAGTTGCTTCCACATGGGGGAAGCGAAGCTTCAAATCAACAGTCTTGGTAAGAATGTGTGTTGAAGTCACTGCTGTCATCCATCCTGCTTTCTTGCCAAGAGTGAGTCCTGTCCTTGTGAGTCTTTCTACTCTTCTTCTTTCTACTCTTCTAGTTTGTAATCCAGTTCCTGAGTTGTGACACTCTTCAAATAAAGCAGAGAAGCATAGGGATCTTCTTTTTCCTCTAACTATTGCGAAACATCATCATAAGCTCAGATGTTTGTTATGTTGAAAGTTTAAAATGTGCAGACATTGTTTTCACTTTTTTTTTCAGCATCGTAGCTCACTCTCCTCTTCGTGGAGAACAGGGAGCGTGCAAGGAATGCACCAGGGCTGAGCACCTCAGCTCCTGCTCTCTCCCCTCCTGTCATGTTCTCTTGTTTGGACATCTATCTGTGAGAGCATCTGTCTTGTGGCAAGACCCTGTATGAGGTGCTCATTCCCTTTCCTACCTCTCTGAATTCATTAGAAGGCTGTGCTCATCTGGGTAAGTAGGCTTCCTGCTTTGACATCTCTGCAACAATTGGACAGTCTTACTCGGAATCAATCATACTTTGCAGTTTTAACATAGCATTGGAAGAACAGCATTGCTAAACTCAACACAAAGCTTTGACTTTGCCCACCTTCCCCTGTCCTAGCTTCCTTAAGAAAGTGACTTGTGTAGGCCATAACTTAGGATTGTGTTTTTGTGGAAGATGGACAGGACTTTATAATTTCGGATATTGGTTGCCTCATAAGTAGTTGGCTTAGGAAATTCCCACCATGGTTTCTTCTGCTGAATCATCTTCTTTCCCATTGCCAAGCGGTTTCCCTTTCTGTCCTTTTCTCTTCAGTCACACCAGCACTGTTCCTGAACCCTATCTGTTCATGGATAATGACAATGTTCTTAGCAGAGAGTGAACTTCAAGACTGACTCTTCCCTTTGGATTTGCCTGTCTGCCTGGAACGGAAACCAGTGCATTGTATTAGTGAGCTCTCTACAAATACTTGAAGAGTAATTGAATAATAAAAGGTATCATCAATTATTAAGCTATTTGAGTTTTGTTTTGCAAGTTAATAGACAGTTTATCAATTGGCAGTCTTTTCTTGTTTACTCCAGTTTGTACTCTTGTTAATGGGCCTGAGGTCAAAGTAGAAAATAAAACAATGTAAATATTTAAAAGCAGCTGTATTCCTTTAATTTGGAGCCAAAGAAACAGTTCATTCATCCATCAGTCAAGATATTTTGAGCATTTACTTCTTCCTAACAAAGATTCTCCACTTGATCAAGTTAAGTAGACTGTCTGCATGCCCCTTTTAGGCTGACTCACCCTTGCCATTTCTGGAGCCTCTGTCCAGGAGCCCAGGCCCATCTTGGAGGCCGGTTAAGTTTTCCTCCAGACTTTGGTCTCTCATCACCCCAGCTTGCCTTCAATAAGAAACCCATTAGGTCAGCCCAGCAGGGATTTCTTTGATATCCCTTCTCAGTTTTCCATTGTGGCCCTGTCACTTTATTCCTTGGCTATGAGTCTACTGTTAGGCTTGGCTGTATTTGAAGTGAAGCCTGCTTTCTGTCCTGTTTTAACCTCTACCCCAACTGCCATGAATACAGTCTTAGATTTTTAGCCAGGGTTTGTATGTGTTCCTTCACACTACCTGGTATGAAGTGGACAAACCACAAGCTTTTCATGGAGTGCACATTCTAATGTGTGGGGAAATAAACAAGTGTGACACTTAACAAAATTTTCATGAATAAAGAGTTCTTTTAGATTGGTGACTTGAAAAGAGAGCTCCGTTGAGATGCTCGTCAGTCTGAGAGCGAAAAGACAACGATGCTACCTGAGGAGGTGGGGCAGAAAAGAATGTGAAGGGTATGAGGATGGGTGCCATCTTCTGGACATGACCTGGTCCTTCCACTGTAGCTATGGTTACCTGCACACGCGGAAGCCAGCAAGATTAGTCAACATTCCAGCAGGCAGCATTGAGGGGGCTTGATAGGTTACAATGGAAAATAAGAGCATGAAGGGAATGTGTTGGGGAGTGTCCGAGGAGAGCGGAAGCAGGGAGTGGATCAGTATAGATATGCACAAAATTGTCAAAGAATAAAGGTTAAAGAAAATAGAAGACTTAGAGCATTGTGGGGTGATGGTAGTATAGAGGGTGCTGAAGCCAGTGGAAGGAGATCCAGAGCTGCGTGGGAGGGAGCAGGGGAGAAAAGCAATAGCATAGAGAGCAGCCACACAGCCACACTTGCAGCTTTGTAATCTGGGTGTGGTTTGAAGCATATATCATAAAGATTGCTTGCTTAGGCTTAAAACCGTGGCACGCACCTGTACTTCCAACCCTCAAGATGCTGAAGCAGAAGGATTGCAAGCATAAGACCAGTCTGGGCCACTTAGATTAAAAAAACAAAAAACAAACAAACAAACAAAAATACCTAACTTGTTAAATGAAAGAAAAAAAAAGGTGCAGGCATTATCTGAGTTTTCTACATTGGGCTGCCAGCTACTGTTGATCTGAGATACTGTCAGCCATTTTCTCTTTCTTCCCTCTCCCCGGCTGACTGAAAGTTAGGAATTGCTGCTGGATAATACTGTGTTTGTTGTTTCTTTTAAAGCGTGGAGGCTCCGTTTGAGAAACTCCCAGGAAGTAACCAGCCTTTGTGCTTCATCGCTTTTGATTAATTCTGTCTCTCTGAGACCCCTCACCTCCTGAGGGCCTTTCATCACTGTAACGAAAAGATGGGCTGCCTAATTGTTTTCTTTTTGCTTGGATGAGCCTGATCCTTCCTGATAGCAGAGAAATTGAATGCTTCAAGTCATTCTGACAAAGTTTCCCAACCTGGTTATTAATTAAATTAAGTTCATCAGTCAAGTTTCCTCATAGCCTTCTTCCTTTTCTTTCTTCTTCTTCCTCTCCTTCTCCTCCTCCCCCTCCTCCCCCCCCCCTCCTCCTCCTCCTCCTCCTCCTCCTCCTCCTCCTCTCTTCTTCTTCTTCTTCTTCTTCTTCTTCTTCTTCTTCTTCTTCTTCTTCTTCTTCTTCTTCTTCTTCTTCTTCTTCTTCTTCTTCTTCTTCTTCATGGGGTGGGGTTAGGTAATTTTCCATATTGATATTAGTGTATCCAGTAGGTACTCTTGCAGGAGTTCCAGGTTCTTGTGTTCTGGGACAAAGAATTGGACAGAGACACACAGATAGGAGCAGAAGAGAGCATTTACTAGAAAAAGATTGCTTTTAAGGGAAGAGGCAGGTTGGGGGAGGGCAAAGAGAAAGTTCAGAAGTTCAAAGGGCAGATACCGGGCAAAGATGAGGGGATTCATGGCTTAGCTACATAGGGTGGGTTTTCTGGACTAGGTTCTGTTACATGTAATTCTACATACAACTTCATGCATCACATATCTCACTAACTTCTTGAAGACCCAGGATTGTTAGTATTGTAATGAGCCAGGAAGTATTTTGGGACATTCTGGGGTGCCTGTGTGCCCATGCTGTGTTTAATTGGTCAAGGGTCAATGGTTTTAAGCTTCCCTTTTTTGCTAACTTGTTTTTGTCATGTACTAAATTTGTAGGGCTTTGTTTAGGCCTCCCTGACTGATCTCTGTCCTACTCTCCAGCCTTAGTATCTGGGATCTCTAGGGACTCCATATTCTCTCTTAAGTGTAGGTTATGAAAACACATGGACACTATGCTATAGGGGGTTGAGATGTACCACTGTGTTGAGCTGTGGTCTCCATATAGTTCTAAATTATATTAAAACATCCTTTATTTCTATTTTTAAATGATACAGCCATAGAGTATATGTCAAAGCTTATGTAAAGAAATTAAGTTTCTGGTTCCTTAACAGTGCCCTGACAATTCCTTCCAAATAGTTTGTGCCTGTCCTATGTGCCCTTCCCTTCCCTGGCAGGGAATGAGGTTGGAGAAAGGTTAGAGGCAATTATATGAAGGATGTGATAGATGCCAAACTTTTTGGCATCGATTAGGACTGAAAGTACTCTGGGTTATAGGCTTAAATTACGTTTTGTAGTGCTGTTGTTTATTTGTTCTATTTTATTTTATTTTTTGCATGATAATTGTATAACTTAGAATAGCAAGTGAACTGGTCCAGACCAGTCACCTAGTCAGTTAACAGAGCTACTATAGAAACAAACCTGCTTGGTTTGGGGCTAGTTTGATTCTGTTTAAGAATATCTATCATTAGGGCTTGTCTTAATTAGGGTTTTACTGATGTGAACAGACACCATGACCAAGGCAACTCTTACAAAGGAACAACATTTAACTGGGGCTCACTTTATAGGTTCAGAGGTTCAATCCATTTTCTTCAAGGTTGGAGCATGGCATCTTCTAGGCAGGCATGGTCCAGGAGGTGACAGTTCTACATATTGATCCGAAGGCCACCAGAAGACTGATTTCCTAGGATGGGGCAGGCAGCTAGGATGGGAGTCTCAGGAAGCCTTCCCCCGCCCCTGCCCTGTAGAGGGCTGCAATAACATTCGCCACCACTAGATGGCGCTGGCTTCCATTGCGCCCCACGTGGAAGGCAGAGCTAGACAAGATGGCGCTGGCCTCCGCCGCGCCAGCCGATTTCCTTTCAGGAAGTTAACTGTGTGCGCATGTGCAAAAGTGCCTTCGTGCCAGGTCTTTGCCCATTCCGGGGCATGCCTTATGAGATCATGGGTAAGCGACCAATCAGGTGTGGATGCGCCGCGCTAGGGTGTATATAGCCGCGCCATGCGGGCGCGCGGGGGCTTCTCCTTAAGATATTAATAAAGTTTGGTCGCAGCTAGGATTCCTATGTCCCCGCATGTTTTCTTGCTGGCGAGAGGAAGTGCGAGGGACACTGCCCAGTGACACACTTCCTTCAACAGGGCCACACCTACTCCAACAAGGCCACATCTCCTAATAGTGCCACTCCCTGGGCCAAGCATATTTCAACCACAACAGGGCTAGAGAGCAGATTGACTACTTGAGTGTATTTGTTGCTCTTACAAAGAACCTGGATTCAGTTCCCAGAACCCACATGGTGACTCACAACTGATTGTTCATTCAGTTCCAGGGACCTGAACCCTTTTCTGACCTCTTCAGGCACCAGGTATACATGTGTATGTTGCACATACATACATATATGTGTATTCATATACACATAAAATAAATCTGAGAATATTTACTGTATTCAGAATTGATACAAGAGGTCACTTGTTAAAATGGAAATTTGAAAACTATTGACAAATAAAGACATTTATTTTTAAAATAGTTTCACAGGGTCTATAAAGCTCTGATATTTCTTCCTTTTTCAAACCATATGGTTTTATTATGCAGATACCACATGAAGCACATGAACACTATCAGAAACCTAGAGCACGTCCCTGGGAGTCAAACATGGAAATGAAGTCTCAGGGTTTGGTATTTGAAGAACCAACCACAACGCTGAAGCCTCACCTTGGCCTAAGAAGTTGCTTCCACATCTCTTTCCAGTATCTGGAAGACTTAAACCATTCACTTATTCAGATAAAAAGAGAGCTTTCCAATGCCCTGCATTTGTTGAAGTGATAAAAGTAATTTTTTTAGAATGAGGTAACCCAGACACAAAAGAACACATATGGTATGTACTCACTAATAAGTAGATATTAGCCCCAAAGCCCACAATGCCTATAATACAACTCACAGACCATAAGGAGCATAGAAGGAAGACCAGGGTGTTGATGCTTCAGTCCTACATTGAGTGGGGAATGGACAATTATGGGAGGTGGAGAGGAAGGGGGACCAAGGAGGGAGAAAGGAGGGGGAGGAAATAAGGGTGGCAGCATCAGGATCTAGAGGAGATGTGAGCAAGGTATAGATGGCCAGGAAATCAAACAAAAATATATAGTACGGAGGATGAGGAAGTGGGGATAGCCACCAGAGGGTCTCAGATACCAGGGAAACTCGAGGCTTTCAGGACCCAAAGAAGGGGGCAGGTAGATCCTGTAGAGACCTCCTCCAGCAGGTAGGTACTGCCCCAGGACAAGGGATCGGGACACCCACACACCTCAAAGTTTTTAATCCAGAAATGTTTCTGTCCAAAGGGAGAACAGGGATAAAAAATGGAACAGAGACTGAAGGAAGAGCCAACCAGGGACTGCCCCACTTGGGGATCCATCATATCTGCAGATACCAAAACCCAACACTATTGCCATGGTCAAAGGGTGCTTGCCTACAGGAACCTAATGGGACAGTTCCTGAGAAAGTCTGGCTAGCAACTGACCAATGGAGATGTGGATCCTCGGAGCCAACCATCAGACAGAGCTCAGGAAACCTGGTTGGGGAGCTCGTGGAAGGACTGGAGGAATAGGGGAAGATTACAACCTTATTGGAAGAATAACATAGGCTGGCTTGACTACCCAGTTCTCCCAGAGTCTAGAGCACCAAGAGATCCATGGCTCCAGATACATATGTAGCAGAAGATGGCCTTGCCTGACAGCAATGAGACGGGAGGCCCTTGGTCCTGGGAGGTTTGATACCCCAGTGTAGGGAGAGGCTGGAGGGGTAGGGCAGGAGAGTATGGCTGGATGGGGGAGCACCCTCATACAGGCAAAGGGGAGGGTGGAGGGTAGATGTGGGATTGGGGGCTGGTGGAGGGGTAACCAGGAAGTGGGATATCATGGGATGGGGGATTCATGGAGGGGGTAACTAGGAAGTGGGATATCATATGAGATGTAAATGAATGGAAAGATTAATAAAAAATAAAATAAAAAACTAATTCTGCATACAAAAAAGGTAATTCATCAAAGAAGGTTTAGCGAGCAATCTTTCAGGCTAGGACTTTCTAAACGATGTTTGCATTCCTATAACGAAAGTCATTTGTGACCTTTGAGTAAACAATGTCCTTTGATTTTTATCATGTTTCTGACTGTGTGGGCTCAGATACTGTAACCACAGGGTAAACAGGTGGATTGCAAATGACATATTTTGTTTGTTTGTTTTTCAAGAGCTCATAGACCTTGAACTAATCCTTTTTTTTTTTTTTATTAACTTGAGTATTTCTTATATACATTTCGAGTGTTATTCCCTTTCCCGGTTTCCGGGCAAACATCCCCCTCCCCCCTCCCCTTCCTTATGGGTGTTCCCCTCCCAACCCTCCCCCCATTGCCGCCCTCCCCCCCATAGTCTAGTTCACTGGGGGTTCAGTCTTAGCAGGACCCAGGGCTTCCCCTTCCACTGGTGCTCTTACTAGGATATTCATTGCTACCTATGGGGTCAGAGTCCAGGGTCAGTCCATGTATAGTCTTTAGGTAGTGGCTTAGTCCCTGGAAGCTCTGGTTGCTTAGCATTGTTGTACATATGGGGTCTCGAGCCCCTTCAAGCTCTTCCAGTTCTTTCTCTGATTCCTTCAACGGGGGTCCTATTCTCAGTTCAGTGGTTTGCTGCTGGCATTCGCCTCTGTATTTGCTGTATTCTGGCTGTGTCTCTCAGGAGCGATCTATATCCGGCTCCTGTCGGTCTGCACTTCTTTGCTTCATCCATCTTGTCTAATTGGGTGGCTGTATATGTATGGGCCACATGTGGGGCAGGCTCTGAATGGGTGTTCCTTCAGTCTCTGTTTTAATCTTTGCCTCTCCCTTCCCTGCCAAGGGTATTCTTTTTCCTCTTTTAAAGAAGGAGTGAAGCATTCACATTTTGATCATCCGTCTTGAGTTTCGTTTGTTCTAGGGATCTAGGGTAATTCAAGCATTTGGGCTAATAGCCACTTATCAATGAGTGCATACCATGTATGTCTTTCTGTGATTGGGTTAGCTCACTCAGGATGATATTTTCCAGTTCCAACCATTTGCCTACAAATTTCATAAACTCGTTGTTTTTGATAGCTGAGTAATATTCCATTGTGTAGATGTACCACATTTTCTGTATCCATTCCTCTGTTGAAGGGCATCTGGGTTCTTTCCAGTTTCTGGCTATTATAAATAAGGCTGCGATGAACATAGTGGAGCACATGTCTCTTTTATATGTTGAGGCATCATTTGGGTATATGCCCAAGAGAGGTATAGCTGGATCCTCAGGCAGTTCAATGTCCAATTTTCTGAGGAACCTCCAGACTGATTTCCAGAATGGTTTTACCAGTCTGCAATCCCACCAACAATGGAGGAGTGTTCCTCTTTCTCCACATCCTCGCCAGCATCTGCTGTCACCTGAGTTTTTGATCTTAGCCATTCTCACTGGTGTGAGGTGAAATCTCAGGGTTGTTTTGATTTGCATTTCCCTTATGACTAAAGATGTTGAACATTTCTTTAGGTGTTTCTCAGCCATTGGGCATTCCTCAGCTGTGAATTCTTTGTTTAGCACTGAACCCCATTTTTTAATAGGGTTATTTGTTTCCCTGCGGTCTAACTTCTTGAGTTCTTTGTATATTTTGGATATAAGGCCTCTATCTGTTGTAGGATTGGTAAAGATCTTTTCCCAGTCTGTTGGTTGCCGTTTTGTCCTAACCACAGTGTCCTTTGCCTTACAGAAGCTTTGCAGTTTTATGAGATCCCATTTGTCGATTCTTGATCTTAGAGCGTAAGCCATTGGTGTTTTGTTCAGGAAATTTTTTCCAGTGCCCATGTGTTCCAGATGCTTCCCTAGTTTTTCTTCTATTAGTTTGAGTGTGTCTGGTTTGATGTGGAGGTCCTTGATCCATTTGGACTTAAGCTTTGTACAGGGTGATAAGCATGGATCGATCTACATTCTTCTACATGTTGCCCTCCAGTTGAACCAGCACCATTTGCTGAAAATGCTATCTTTTTTTCCATTGGATGGTTTTGGCTCCTTTGTCAAAAATCAAGTGACCATAGGTGTGTGGGTTCATTTCTGGGTCTTCAATTCTATTCCATTGGTCTATCTGTCTGTCTCTGTACCAATACCATGCAGTTTTTATCACTATTGCTCTGTAATACTGCTTGAGTTCAGGGATAGTGATTCCCCCTGAAGTCCTTTTATTGTTGAGGATAGCTTTAGCTATCCTGGGTTTTTTGTTATTCCAGATGAATTTGCAAATTGTTCTGTCTAACTCTTTGAAGAATTGGATTGGTATTTTGATGGGGATTGCATTGAATCTGTAGATCGCTTTTGGTAAAATGGCCATTTTTACTATATTAATCCTGCCAATCCATGAGCATGGGAGGTCTTTCCATCTTCTGAGGTCTTCTTCAATTTCTTTCCTCAGTGTCTTGAAGTTCTTATTGTACAGATCTTTTACTTGCTTGGTTAAAGTCACACCGAGGTACTTTATATTATTTGGGTCTATTATGAAGGGTGTCGTTTCCCTAATTTCTTTCTCGGCTTGTTTCTCTTTTGTATAGAGGAAGGCAAATGATTTATTTGAGTTAATTTTATACCCAGCCACTTTGCTGAAGTTGTTTATCAGCTTTAGTAGTTCTCTGGTGGAACTTTTGGGATCACTTAAATATACTATCATATCATCTGCAAATAGTGATATTTTGACCTCTTCTTTTCCGATCTGTATCCCCTTGATCTCCTTTTGTTGTCTGATTGCTCTGGCTAGAACTTCAAGAACTATATTGAATAAGTAGGGAGAGAGTGGGCAGCCTTGTCTAGTCCCTGATTTTAGTGGGATTGCTTCAAGTTTCTCTCCATTTAGTTTAATGTTAGCAACTGGTTTGCTGTATATGGCTTTTACCATGTTCAGGTATGGGCCTTGAATTCCTATTCTTTCCAGGACTTTTATCATGAAGGGGTGTTGAATTTTGTCAAATGTTTTCTCAGCATCTAATGAAATGATCATGTGATTTTGTTCTTTCAGTTTGTTTATATAATGGATCACGTTGATGGTTTTCCGTATATTAAACCATCCCTGCATGCCTGGAATGAAGCCTACTTGATCATGGTGGATGATTGTTTTGATGTGCTCTTGAATTCGGTTTGCCAGAATTTTATTGAGTATTTTTGCGTCGATATTCATACGGGAAATTGGTCTGAAGTTCTCTTTCTTTGTTGTGTCTTTGTGTGGTTTAGGTATAAGAGTAATTGTGGCTTTGTAGAAGGTATCCGGTAGTGCTCCATCTGTTTCAATTTTGTGGAATAGTTTGGATAATATTGGTATGAGGTCTTCTATGAAGGTTTGATAGAATTCTGCACTAAACCCGTCTGGACCTGGGCTCTTTTTGGGTGGGAGACCTTTAATGACTGCTTCTATTTCCTTAGGAGTTATGGGGTTGTTTAACTGGTTTATCTGTTCCTGATTTAACTTCGATACCTGGTATCTGTCTAGGAAATTGTCCATTTCCTGAAGATTTTAGGAATATAGGTTTTTATAGTAAGATCTGATGATTTTTTGAATTTCCTCTGAATCTGTAGTTATGTCTCCCTTTTCATTTCTGATTTTGTTAATTTGGATGCACTCTCTGTGTCCTCTTGTTAGTCTGGCTAAGGGTTTATCTATCTTGTTGATTTTCTCAAAGAACCAACTTTTGGTTCTGTTGATTCTTTCTATGGTCCTTTTTGTTTCTACTTGGTTGATTTCAGCTCTGAGTTTGATTATTTCCTGCCTTCTACTCCTCCTGGGTGTATTTGCTTCTTTTTGTTCTAGAGCTTTAAGGTGTGCTGTCAAGCTGCTGACATATGCTCTTTCCTGTTTCTTTCTGCAGGCACTCAGCGCTATGAGTTTTCCTCTTAGCACAGCTTTCATTGTGTCCCATAAGTTTGGGTATGTTGTACCTTCATTTTCATTAAATTCTAAAAAGTCTTTAATTTCTTTCTTTATTTCTTCCTTGACCAGGTTATCATTGAGTAGAGCATTGTTCAATTTCCACGTATATGTGGGCATTCTTCCCTTATTGTTATTGAAGACCAGTTTTAGGCAGTGGTGGTCCGATAGCACGCATGGGATTATTTCTATCTTTCTGTACCTGTTGAGGCCCGTTTTTTGACCAACTATATGGTCAATTTTGGAGAAAGTACCATGAGGAGCTGAGAAGAAGGTATATCCCTTTGCTTCAGGATAGAATGTTCTATAAATATCCGTTAAGTCCATTTGGCTCATGACTTCTCTTAGTCTGTCGACATCACTGTTTAATTTCTGTTTCCATGATCTGTCCATTGATGAGAGTGGGGTGTTGAAATCTCCCACTCTTATTGTGTGAGGTGCAATGTGTGTTTGAGCTTTAGTAAGGTTTCTTTTACGTATGTAGGTGCCCTTGTATTTGGGGCATAGATATTTAGGATTGAGAGTTCATCTTGGTGGATTTTTCCTTTGATGAATATGAAGTGTCCTTCCTTATCTTTTTTGATGACTTTTAATTGAAAATTGATTTTATTTGATATTAGAATGGCTACTCCAGCTTGCTTCTTCTGACCATTTGCTTGGAAAGTTGTTTTCCAGCCTTTCACTCTGAGGTAGTGTCTGTCTTTGTCTCTGAGGTGTGTTTCCTGTAGGCAACAGAATGCAGGGTCCTCGTTGCATATCCAGATTGTTAATCTATTTCTTTTTATTTGGGAGTTGAGGCCATTGATGTTGAGAGATATTAAGGAATAGTGATTATTGCTTCCCGTTATATTCATATTTGGATGTGAGGTTATGTTTGTGTGCTTTTCTTCTCTTTGTTTTGTTGCCAAGACGATTAGTTTCTTGCTTCTTCTAGGGTATAGCTTGCCTCCTTATGTTGGGCTTTACCATTTATTATCCTTTGTAGTGCTGGATTTGTAGAAAGATATTGTGTAAATTTGGTTTTGTCATGGAATATCTTGGTTCCTCCATCTATGTTAATTGAGAGTTTTGCAGGATACAGTAACCTGGGCTGGCATTTGTGTTCTCTTAGGGTCTGTATGACATCTGTCCAGGATCTTCTGGCCTTCATAGTTTCTGGCGAGAAGTCTGGTGTGATTCTAATAGGTCCGCCTTTATATGTTACTTGACCTTTTTCCCTTACTGCTTTTAATATTCTTTCTTTATTTTGTGCGTTTGGTGTTTTGACAATTATGTGACAGGAGGTGTTTCTTTTCTGGTCCAATCTATTTGGAGTTCTGTAGGCTTCTTGTATGTCTATGGGTATCTCTTTTTTTAGGGTAGGGAAGTTTTCTTCTATGATTTTGTTGAAGATATTTACTGGTCCTTTGAGCTGGGAGTCTTCACTCTCTTCTATACCTATTATCCTTAGGTTTGATCTTCTCATTGAGTCCTGGATTTCCTGTATGTTTTGGACCAGTAGCTTTTTACGCTTTACATTATCTTTGACAGTTGAGTCAATGATTTCTATGGAATCTTCTGCTCCTGAGATTCTCTCTTCCATCTCTTGTTTTCTGTTGGTGAAGCTTGTATCTACAGCTCCTTGTCTCTTCTTTTGGTTTTCTATATCCAGGGTTGTTTCCATGTGTTCTTTCTTGATTGCTTCTATTTCCATTTTTAATTCCTTCAACTGTTTGATTGTGTTTTCCTGGAATTCTTTCAGGGATTTTTGCGATTCTTTCAGGGATTTTTACGATTCCTCTCTGTAGGCTTCTACTTGTTTATTAATGTTTTCCTGTGTTTCCCTAAGGGAGTTCTTCAGGTCTTTCTTAAAGTCCTCCAGCATCATGATCAAATATGATTTTGAAACTAGATCTTGCTTTTCTGGTGTGTTTGGATATTCCATGTTTGTTTTGGTGGGAGAATTGGGCTCCGATAATGCCATGTAGTCTTGGTTTCCGTTGCCTGGGTTCCTGCGCTTGCCTATCACCATCAGATTATCTCTAGTGTTACTTTGTTCTGCTATTTCTGACAGTGGCTAGACTGTCCTATAAGACTGTGTGTCAGGAGTGCTGTAGACCTGTTTTCCTCTCTTTCAGTCAGTTATGGGGACAGAGTGTTCTGCTTTCGGGCATGTAGCTTTTCCTCTCTACAGGTCTTCAGCTGTTCCTGTGGGCCTGTGTCTTGAGTTCACCAGGCAGCTTTCTTGCAGCAGAAAATTTGGTCTTACCTGTGGTCCCGAGGCTCAAGTTCACTCGTAGGGTGCTGCCCATGGGCTCTCTGCAGCGGCAGCAACCAGGAAGATATGCGCCGCCCCTTCCAGGAGCTTCAGTGCACCAGGGTTCCAGATGGCCTTTGGTGTTTTCCTCTGGCGTCCGAGATGTGTGTGCAGAGAGCAGTCTCTTCTGGTTTCCCAGGCTTGTCTGCCTCTCTGAAGGTTTAGCTCTCCCTCCCATGGGATTTGGGTGCAGAGAACTGTTTATCTGGTCTGTTTGCTTCAGGTTCCAGCGGTGTCTCAGGCAGGGGTCCTGCTGCTCCTGGGTCCTCCCCCACGGGAGCCCAGAGGCCTTATACAGTTTCCTCTTGGGCCAGGGATGTGGGCAGGGGTGGGCAGTGTTGGTGGTCTCTTCCACTCTGCAGCCTCAGGAGTGCCCACCTGACCAGGCGGTTGGGTCTCGCTCTCACGGGGTCTGGGAGCAGAGAGCTGCTGCGGGCCGGGATCCTCGGGTGTGGGTAAACACAGAACGTGCCCGGTCCTAGAGGAATTCTGCTTCCGTGTGTCCCGAGCTCGCCAGGCAGCTTTCTTGCAGAAGAAAAGTTGATCTTACCTGTGGTCCCGAGGCTCAAGTTCGCTCGTGGGGTGCTGCCCACGGGCTCTCTGCAGCGGCAGCAACCAGGAAGACCTGTGCCGCCCCTTCCGGGAGCTTCAGTGCACCAGGGTTCCAGATTGTCTTTGGCGTTTTCCTCTGGCGTCCGAGATGTGTGTGCAGAGAACAGTCTCTTCTGGTTTCCCAGGCTTGTCTGCCTCTCTGAAGGTTTAGCTCTCCCTCCCACGGGATTTGGGGGCTGAGAACTGTTTATCCGGTCTGTTCCCTTCGGGTTCCGGCAGTGTCTCAGGCAGGGGTCCTGCGGCTCCTGGGCCCTCCCCCACGGACTGAATATATGTTTTTATAGTAGGATCTGATGATTTTTTGAATTTCCTCTGAATCTGTAGTTATGTCTCCCTTTTCATTTCTGATTTTGTTAATTTGGACGCACTCTCTGTGTCCTCTCGTTAGTCTGGCTAAGGGTTTATCTATCTTGTTGATTTTCTCAAAGAACCAACTTTTGGTTCTGTTGATTCTTTCTATGGTCCTTTTTGTTTCTACTTGGTTGATTTCAGCTCTGAGTTTGATTATTTCCTGCCTTCTATTCCTCCTGGGTGTATTTGCTTCTTTTTGTTCTAGAGCTTTTAGGTTTGCTGTCAAGCTGCTGACATATGCTCTTTCCTCTTTCTTTCTGCAGGCACTCAGTGCTATGAGTTTTCCTCTTAGCACAGCTTTCATTGTGTCCCATAAGTTTGGGTATGTTGTACCTTCATTTTCACTAAATTCTAAAAAGTTTTTAATTTCTTTCTTTATTTCTTCCTTGACCAGGTTATCATTGAGTAGAGCATTGTTCAATTTCCACGTATATGTGGGCATTCTTCCCTTATTGTTATTGAAGACCAGTTTTAGGCAGCGGTGGTCCGATAGCACGCATGGGATTATTTCTATCTTTCTGTACCTGTTGAGGCCCGTTTTTTGACCAACTATATGGTCAATTTTGGAGAAAGTACCATGAGGAGCTGAGAAGAAGGTATATCCTTTTGCTTTAGGATAGAATGTTCTATAAATATCCGTTAAGTCCATTTGGCTCATGACTTCTCTTAGTCTGTCGACATCACTGTTTAATTTCTGTTTCCATGATCTGTCCATTGATGAGAGTGGGGTGTTGAAATCTCCCACTATTATTGTGTGAGGTGCAATGTGTGTTTGAGCTTTAGTAAGGTTTCTTTTACGTATGTAGGTGCCCTTGTATTTGGGGCATAGATATTTAGGATTGAGAGTTCATCTTGGTGGATTTTTCCTTTGATGAATATGAAGTGTCCTTCCTTATCTTTTTTGATGACTTTTAATTGAAAATTGATTTTATTTGATATTAGAATGGCTACTCCAGCTTGCTTCTTCTGACCATTTGCTTGGAAAGTTGTTTTCCAGCCTTTCACTCTGAGGTAGTGTCTGTCTTTGTCTCTGAGGTGTGTTTCCTGTAGGCAACAGAATGCAGGGTCCTCGTTGCATATCCAGATTGTTAATCTATTTCTTTTTATTTGGGAGTTGAGGCCATTGATGTTGAGAGATATTAAGGAATAGTGATTATTGCTTCCCGTTATATTCATATTTGGATGTGAGGTTATGTTTGTGTGCTTTTCTTCTCTTTGTTTTGTTGCCAAGACGATTAGTTTCTTGCTTCTTCTAGGGTATAGCTTGCCTCCTTATGTTGGGCTTTACCATTTATTATCCTTTGTAGTGCTGGATTTGTAGAAAGATATTGTGTAAATTTGGTTTTGTCATGGAATATCTTGGTTCCTCCATCTATGTTAATTGAGAGTTTTGCAGGATACAGTAACCTGGGCTGGCATTTGTGTTCTCTTAGGGTCTGTATGACATCTGTCCAGGATCTTCTGGCCTTCATAGTTTCTGGCGAGAAGTCTGGTGTGATTCTGATAGGTCCGCCTTTATATGTTACTTGACCTTTTTCCCTTACTGCTTTTAATATTCTTTCTTTATTTTGTGCGTTTGGTGTTTTGACAATTATGTGACAGGAGGTGTTTCTTTTCTGGTCCAATCTATTTGGAGTTCTGTAGGCTTCTTGTATGTCTATGGGTATCTCTTTTTTTAGGGTAGGGAAGTTTTCTTCTATGATTTTGTTGAAGATATTTACTGGTCCTTTGAGCTGGGAGTCTTCACTCTCTTCTATACCTATTATCCTTAGGTTTGATCTTCTCATTGAGTCCTGGATTTCCTGTATGTTTTGGACCAGTAGCTTTTTACGCTTTACATTATCTTTGACAGTTGAGTCAATGATTTCTATGGAATCTTCTGCTCCTGAGATTCTCTCTTCCATCTCTTGTATTCTGTTGGTGAAGCTTGTATCTACAGCTCCTTGTCTCTTCTTTTGGTTTTCTATATCCAGGGTTGTTTCTATGTGTTCTTTCTTGATTACTTCTATTTCCATTTTTAATTCCTTCAACTGTTTGATTGTGTTTTCCTGGAATTCTTTCAGGGATTTTTGCGATTCTTTCAGGGATTTTTGCGATTCCTCTCTGTAGGCTTCTACTTGTTTATTAATGTTTTCCTGTGTTTCCCTAAGGGAGTTCTTCAGGTCTTTCTTGAAGTCCTCCAGCATCATGATCAAATATGATTTTGAAACTAGATCTTGCTTTTCTGGTGTGTTTGGATATTCCATGTTTGTTTTGGTGGGAGAATTGGGCTCCGATGATGCCATGTAGTCTTGGTTTCCGTTGCTTGGGTTCCTGCGCTTGCCTCTTGCCATCAGATTATCTCTAGTGTTATCTCTACTTTGTTCTGCTATTTCTGACAGTGGCTAGACTGTCTTATAATCCTGTATGTCAGGAGTGCTGTAGACCTGTTTTCCTCTCTTTCAGTCTGTTTTGGGGACAGAGTGTTCTGCTTTCGGGCGTGTAGTTTTTCCTTTCTACAGGTCTTCAGCTGTTCCTGTCGGCCTGTGTCTTGAGTTCACCAGGCAGCTTTCTTGCAGCAGAAAATTTGGTCTTACCTGTCGTCCCGAGGCTCAAATTCGCTCGTAGGGTGCTGCCCATGGGCTCTCTGCAGCGGCAGCACCCAGGAAGATATGCGCCGCCCCTTCCAGGAGCTTCAGTGCACCAGGGTTCCAGATGGCCTTTGGTGTTTTCCTCTGGCGTCCGAGATGTGTGTGCAGAGAGCAGTCTCTTCTGGTTTCCCAGGCTTGTCTGCCTCTCTGAAGGTTTAGCTCTCCCTCCCACGGGATTTGGGTGCAGAGAACTGTTTATCAGGTCTGTTTCCTTCAGGTTCCGGCGGTATATCAGGCAGGGGTACTACCGCTCCTGGGCCCTCCCCCACGGGAGCCCAGAGGCCTTATACAGTTTCCTCTTGGGCCAGGGATGTGGGCAGGGGTGGGCAGTGTTGGTGGTCTCTTCCGCTCTGCAGCCTCAGGAGTGCCCACCTGACCAGGCAGTTGGGTCTCTCTCTCATGGGGTCTGGGAGCAGAGAGCTGCTGTGGGCCAGGATCCGCGGGTATGGGACTTCCGGTAAACACAGGACGTGCCTGGCCCTAGAGGAATTCTGCCTCCGTGTGTCCTGAGCTCACCAGGCAGCTTTCTTGCAGCAGAAAAGTTGGTCTTACCTGTGGTCCCGAGGCTCAAGTTCGCTCGTGGGGTGCTGCCCACGGGCTCTGCATTGGCAGCAACCAGGAAGATCTGTGTCGCTGTTTCCGGGAGCTTCAGTTCACCAGGGTTCCAGATGGAGTATGGCGTTTTCCTCTGGCGTCTCTGAACTAATCCTTATAAGTATCTCAGTGCATTGAACAATTTTCAAATGCTACTTAGAATTGTTCTAGAAATTAGATCTTAGACAATTTGTCATTTTATACAGAGTGATATCTGGATCAAGCTTCTATTTCTTTTGGCTGTTATCCAGATCTTTGGGCTTCTCAAGGGAAAGGATCTTTCTACCACATTGATAAAATACCATGACAATAGCAACTTAGAAAAAAAGGAAAGGATTATTTGGGCATACAGCTCCAAAGGATTAGGACCCTTGATGGTGGCAATAGTTAAGGCAGCAAGAGCTGTATGCTCAGACCTAAGAGCTGACATCTTGAACCACAAGTATGAAGCTGAAAGGGGGAGGGAGAGAGAGGGAGAGAGGGAGAGAGGGAGAGAGGGAGAGAGGGAGAGAGGGAGAGAGGGAGAGAGGGAGAGAGGGAGAGAGGGAGAGAGGGAGAGAGGGAGAGAGGGAGAGAGAGAACTAGAAGTGACACAAGGCTTTTACCTCTCAAAGTCCATTTCCCAATTGGTATAATTCTGTGGCAGGGTTTTCCTCTAATGAATAAAGATTTCAGAGAACCAATCACTAGGCGAGGAGTAGGTGGGACTTCTGGATTGGAGAGGGGAAGTGAAGAGGCAGGAAAAGGTGACTTGCTTTTGGATGGGGAGAGCTTGGAGGACAATATGTATTGAATAAGAGGTCTCTGGTTTAGATGGTGGATCTGCCAGGATTCACCACCAGAGGATTTAACTTAGAATGCCTTACAAAGTAGGATGTTAGTTGCTGTGACCAGCGATTGAGTTACCTGTTGATTCTAAACTAAGTTTGCATGGTATTTTCCTTCATGAGGCTACTCAATTGAGTTCTAGAGAAAGGTATGGTGGTGGGGCACTCCAGTCATCCATGGGAATTTGGATGTGTGAGTCTTGTGTGGCAGTGACCTTCCATGGGAACGTAATGAGTCGGGTGGAGAGATTTCAGAGCTCTGGATCAGAGTCTCCATGAGATGAGAACGTGGCAGGCCTGGCAGTAGCTTGGTGGCTTTTTAAATATTTAATGCAACGTAATTCCTCCATTAAGGCCAAGCCTCCTATACCTACCTGAACAGTGCCACCAATTGGGAACCAAGTATTCAAATATCTGAACTTATGGTGTCTAATATTCAAACAATGACATAGGACATAGGTCAACTAGCTTTGTCTGGGAGAACATCTTTGTAGTGTGATGACACTGTTTCTGGCAAGATGTGCACAAATGTCTCCTCGCTCCATCTAGGGAACTGATGGCAGACAGCAGTAAAGATACTACCAAAGTTTAACTTGGTAAACCAATAATTACTGGGGTTACTTACAGGAACATGGATGACTCAAAGGCAGCTGCATTACTGAAAGCCCACCCCAACACAGATGCAACTTGTGAAGGTAGCTCCCTGTACAACTTATGGGCAGCTTCATAGGTCAGACTTTCCTCTTCTCAGCAGTCCTTACTACTTATATAACCTAAGGGAGGGTTGGAGGTCTTATGTATCTGATAAGTTTTAGGGACATCCTAAGACTTATAAGTTGTTGACTTCCTGAGTCTTAAGAGTCTCCGTTAGAACTTCCTGAGTCTCAGAATACATCCTTTTAGGATAGACATTGGTGCAGAAACATTCTCACAGTTCTATAGGGACAGAATGGCCATAATGCCTTTATTCTGGTGGGTGGCTTGTTAGCCATTACTGTGGTATGCATCCTCAATTTAATCACTAATACACAGACTTTTAAATATGTGCTTGATGAATTCATAATTTAAACTTATTTTAAATGAATGTATACAAATTACTATATTAATATATAAAGAAAATCATTGATTGGAAACAAGATTTCTTCTAGTCAAAGTTGGTCAAGAAACTTTTTCTATAAAGGGTCAGGTGGCAGTTGTACATTCCTGATCACACTATTTCTGTCATAAGCCCTCAACTCTGTCATACACAGTCTGCAGACAAAAGGATACACTTGCATTCTTGGGAAGCTTCATGAAAACTGATGGCAGGGCCTCAAGTTGCATCTGACTGATCTGTCATCTAGACATATAAGATTTTGCTGTACGTGAAATAAGTTGTGAGTGAAGGATGCCAAGATCAGTAATTCGTTTGGCTTTTATTTTGTTATTTTCTTCCTTTGTTTATGGATTCAGGATGTTTCTGCTATGCATTGTTAGAGTTGGCGAAGGCCTCCTTCTTCTTGTTAAGGAGTGCACGGGCTGTGAGAGGCAATCTGTTTTTGTTTGTGCACCATTCTTCAGAGCTCAACACAACGCTCAGGATTAATAAATGCTAACTAATAGGCATTTCTCAGTTCTCTGCCCTTCCTTTTACAGTGCCTCCTGCAGTGCTCACAGAGGCATTAGAATTGGCAATGTTCAGTTATGTGTCCTCGGCAGCACCTTGCTGATTAAATCACACTCCGGAGAGAGTTAACTACAAGGCCATAAGTATTCTTGACAGGTTGTTCTTGCATGGGTTTGGCTTCTCTTGTAGAAAGATTAAAACTCTTGTCACAGCTAGTAAAAAATGAAGCATAAGCAAAAGCACAGAGTGCCCACAACTCACCAAAGACCTTTCCCTAAAACTCAGCATTCTCTGAGTAAGATGTGGTGAGAAGGAACAGCCTGAGTAGAGATGATGATATTGTGTGGTAGCAGGAGAAGAGATGTACAACCTTTGTTGGTCAGGGTGGGCTGTCTTCCCACACATATAAAGTTCATAGACATACAAGTATGTTCTGTTCATAACTTCATTTAGATATATCCAAGATAGTCATCCTTTTTTAAGAAAAAAAAAGTCAAGCTTTCTTTCTCTCTCTCTTTTTAATCACCATAAACCTAATTTTTCCCCTACTGCTCTAAGCACAATGGTTATAAAACTGCCTCCTTCCACTCCTTCCAGATTTTGCTTTAACTGGATGTGTGCCTGAAGCAGCAGGAGATGCTGTCCCATAAAGCCAGAATATTTTATAAGTACTGGCAGAGAATGTTGATTACTTCATTCCCCAAGCAGCACACAGAGCCTGCTGTGGAGGTCCAGGGAGATGGAGTTGTGGAAATGCACTGCAAAGATATCTTGGGCTGCCGTGTGATGAGGACAAGTCTGGTGGATCAGGGAGCTATAGGCTGTGATAAACAAGTGACCACATAAGTGTTACACCTGCTGATAAGACCCCGCTGGGGTGTATTGTGGGTATATTACATAGTAAATATAAAAAATTAATAATAAACATTAACCATGTCACTTTTAAACTTGCCCTTTTAAAAAATTCAGAAAAATAGCTTCAACCATCAGAGCAATCAGTGAGATGGCAAAACCTTAATTTGGAACCATTAGAACATAGAGCCATAGCAGGTCAAATGTTATCTATGTATGCAATACAGAATAGGTTAATATATTAAAAGTTTGCCCTTTTTAAATCCAAGCCCATGTAGCTGAAGGGTAGACATGTTATGGATCCAGTTAGAGGTTTCCCATGTGTATTAGTCAGGGTTCTCTAGTGTCAGAGACCTTAAGGGTCTCTCTCTCTCTCTCTCTCTCTCTCTCTCTCTCTCTCTCTCTCTCTCTCTCTCTCTGTCTCTCTAGCAACCCTTGAGCAAATCATGAGGAGGGTGATGTCTGTTTCCTGTAGAGCCCTGACTGATACGACACTACCACTTAGTTATGGTGGTGGTGGTGGTGGTGGTGGTGGTGGTGCTGGTGCTGGTGGTGGTGGTGGTGGTGGTGGTGGTGTGTGTGTGTGTGTGTGTGTGTGTGTGTGTGTTTGTCTACCACACACATCTTTATTCTGGGCCACACCTTCTGCTGGATGCCTATATAAGGACATGGAAAAAGGAAGCTCTTGCTCTTTGTCTGCTTACCATTGCTTGTATGCTCATTTCTTCATCAGCATTGGAGCCTACTACATATATATATATATATATATATATATATATATATATATATATATATATATATATATATATATAATTTATTGGAGTTCAACTAATCCAAAAACGGCTATCTGTGAACAGAAAGTCTACGAATCTAGTACGTGCTCAGTTTCACAAGGCTGGGCATCTCAGCTAGTCATCTGTATGTGCTGTTTATCCTGAAGAAGTAGGCTTTAATGCCAGTGAAGGAATAGACTAGCAATGGGAGGGCAAGCAGGCCAAAAAGGAAATCTTCCTACTTCCATGTCCTTATATGGGTTTTCACCAGAAGGTGTGACCCAGATTAGAAGTGTGCTTTCCCTCTTCAAGATCTGGATTAAAGGTCTATGTCTACCAACCTCAAGATCCAGATCAAGGTTGTATGTCTTCTTTCCTCAAAGGTGCAGACTAGAAGTGGATTCCCTCACTTCAAACTAAGCAGAAAATTTCTCACAGGTGTGCCCTCTATTTCTGGATTGTAGTTCATTCCAGATATAGTCAAATTGACAACCAAGAATAGCCATCTCACCAGGTCTTGGTCCAATCCTGTAGGTTGATGTCATTATGCAGGTGAAGGCAGACAAGTTAGGTCAAGGCCATGATTGGACAGTAGAAAATAAGGCATGGACAAAGCTTTTGTAAGGCAGGAGAGAGGGAGAAGAAAAGAAGAATCAAAATGGAGACAGAGAAGGATGACCCAGATCTTAAATTGCCAAGGTAGCTGGGATGGATTTCTGTAGGCAAATTTATCTTATCTAGGTGAGTGGTTTATATCCTTATTAATTGGTTATAAGTTCATTGTGAGGATGTATTGTGGATTGAAAATTTAACATGTAAATCTGATTGTTGTGTTACAGTTTGTTGAGTCTTGATTTTACTGGGTAGTTAGGAGTTTATACTTTAACTACCAGGGAGTGGTTGCTGGGAGTGTGGGCAGAGTCCATGGCAGGGAGCCTCGATAGGCCAGTCGCTGCTGGACTCCTAGAGCCCTGAGTTTACTGAGTAACTGGACCCAGAGTTCGAGGCTAGCAGATGAACCTTCGGGAGAGATACTAATCTGAGATAAATTAGCACTAGTTCCAATGGCCCACTGGAGCTAGAACTGTCAACTGCCGGGATACGCATGGGAACCAGTTCCAACCTGATTTTTATTTTTACTGCAACACCATCCCACCTCTATAAGTGATTAAGTGGGATTATCTATCAAGGCACTGCAGGAAGCAGACATCCTCCTCCTCGTGATTTGCTGCAAGGGTTCATTAACTAGACCATTATACTCATGTGGCTGAACGTGGGAAAGTCACAATGGATATCACAGTGTGGGTGGCCCTGTGGAGAAGCAAGGTATTTTGCTGCCTTCCCTATGAGATTGTTATGTGCGTCTTTATCCTTCACATAGTGCTTCTGATGGTTGAGAACACAGCCTTTCTAAGGGGGCCATGTAGAGAGTGAACAGAGGAATACTCTTATCCTCATTCACCTTTTGGCCTCCTGGTGATGCACCATATACCCAACCAGAATGAATAGGCACTAAGGTGTTTCTCAATAGACCACTCTCCTAGGACTGGGAGAGAGTTGGGAAGTGACCCAGAGGAGGTGCTATGAGTCTTCAGTGTTCTAGAAGCTTCATTACACTTGTTCCTACAGAGAAAAGCACATCTCACACCACATAGCAGGGTCAGTGGGCTTCTGTGGAGCAAGGCAGCTCTTGTGGACCACATCCAGCCTCTGGTACACTTATTTTCCAGCTTAAGAAACGTTTTATTTTTAAGCGTGTGTGTGTGTGTGTGTGTGTGTGTGTGTGTGTGTGTGTGTGTGTACTTGTGAGTATAGATGCCTGAAGAGTTCAGAAGACAGAACTTGGATCCCATGGAGTTCCAGTTATGTTTGGTTATGAGCCAAACATCCTCTCTAAGAATAGCAAGCATTCTTAATTGCTAAGCCATCTCTCCAGCTCTTTAATTTTTATAAACCTCTGAAAATGTGTGAACCTTTCTTAGCTGTGTATTCTCCAAGATTCGGCCTGTCTTGGAGCCACTGGCCCCAGGTGTGTTATCGGTTTCATACCTTTAAAAACTCTTGTTCATGGTTTACATTGTATTTTCTAAGGCCACGTGACAAATTATAAACCTAGTGACTTTCAGTTGTGCCCATTTATTGTCACACAGTTCCTCGGTCCCAGGTGACCACAGTCCTCACAGTGGTCACAGTCTGGGGCAGCTGCTATTGCACTGTGCTGCAGTAACGAGGCTTTAATGGTGGGAATGTGAGGGATACTTGTGTATAGGAATAATTCCAATGACCATTGGGTACATCCCATAAGAATTGACCTGCTGAACCCAGCCACAAGCTGAAGTTAGCTATTGCCACACTGTATTTACTGCATCAGAATGAGAGAGAGTATCTCCTAGATATGCAGGAATCTCCAGCTTCCTAGGATCCTTCCTGTCAATAATAGAAAGGGTGTTCACGGGGCAGAGGTAGATAAAGCAACAGGGATGCACCAAAGCTGGATTAAACACAGGGAGAATGGCCTTGCAGCAGGAACACTCAGTGGCTTGTCTATGAATAGAGAAACTCACTTGTTTTCTATTTTGTCTCCCAGACATCCCCAGTGGAGCTGGCCTCAACCTTTTGTCATAAATTAATTCATAGTTACAGATGTCACATTCTGCCCAGGAAAACAAGTTTAGGACTCTTTTAGAGAGTCCTTGACGGCTCTGGTAAAGTATCACCACCGTGATGATTTGTACAAGGGAGGGTTTATTGGAGCTTACTGCTCTTGAAGAGTTCAACGGTGGCAGCAAATGGCAAGCAGGACGCAAACAGAAGCTGAGAGCTCACAGCTGGAAAAGCAAGTACAAAGTACAACGCACATGCTAGCAATGGCAAGAGTCTTCACTCTGCCTCCCTCCACTACCACTCTTCCTCTAAAAAAGCCATGCAATTTTTAGCTACCCCAAACTGCACCACACCCTGGGGCCAAGTATTCTTGCGCCTGAGACTATTGTGGACATCTCATTCAAATCACACAAGGGCCAAGGGACTTTCTTTCTTTAAGAAGAGAAGAAACTTTTTTCCAAAACAATCTTCCTCTTCAGGCTTCCTTCCTTTCTTAAAAAAAAAACCATTATTTTATTTTTACTTATGTGTATGTATGTGTATGCATATGACATATGTACGCAGGGCCCCAGAGAGACCAGGAGAAGGAATTGAATACCCTGGGAACTGGAGTTACAGATGGTTGTGAGCCAATAAGCAATGGTTGCTGGAAACTGAACTCAGGTCCCTTGTAAAAGCAGGAAGTGCTCTTAACCACCGAGCAGTGTCTAAGTCCCCAAGCGGGCTCCCTTTTCTATCTTGTTGGTCAGAATTTAATTGACCGTCACTTCTGGTGATGATGATGACAGTAGCTTTAGAGGACTCAAGATTATTTCGAGAGCTGATGATGTGGCTGCTTGGGGAAGAGCCCTGGCTGGGCTTAGGGCTGTAGCTCAGCGGTGGAGCCCGTGCCTGGCATGCACAAGGCATGCGCAAGGGGAGCTCCATCTCCACAGCTGCCAACAAGCAAAGCAACAAAGGAAATCAAACCAAAGCGAGAGCCTTGCTAGGACGAAATACTGGGCGTGGTAAGAGAGTGGGGTGATGGGGATCTAGGCCACCAATGACAGTTTCCTGAATCCCGATAGCATGGTCCTTTCAGGCTGCTATCTCTATCTGTGTTACCTCAGACATACCATATTCAGTGATCTCATTAATAGCCACTGTGCACTGCTATGAGGCAAGGTATCTGAAGGACACTGGGGAGGAACTTCAAGCCAAGACTAAGGGCTCTTTTATCTGGGAAAGCTGACATTCTAAAAGAGAAGTGTGTGTGTGTGTGTGTGTGTGTGTGTGTGTGTGTGTGTGTGTGTGTAAATTGATAATCATAAATTTACAACATCAGTATATGAGTTGGACAATTTAATGTCCAAGTTAAATTGAGTTCAAGCCTTGTGAGACAGATCTCCCCTTGTTTAGCAAATAGTTCTCGCTTTTAGCTCTTAACACCTATTTTAGACAGGAATTATCTTTATCAGAGCATTTTAAAAGACTGATTTTTGTCTTCTATTTGTGTGTTTTATTTCTCTGTGTGGACATGTCCACAATGAGCTCCGTGTGAGCGGGAAGCTGGAAGAGAGCATCAGAGTCTCTGATGCGGGAGCTACAGATGATTATAAATCATGGGACATGGTCTGCTGGGAGCTGAACTCAGGTCCCTTGAAAGAGCAGCAGTGCTCTTAAATGCCGAGCCACCTCTCTAGCTGGAGTCGCTACTCACCTGTCTTACTGTCAGGTCCAAAAGGAACTCGGGACAAATGGCTGTGGTGCCTATGTACACATCAAAGCACTTGCCGGCCACAAGCACACTGGAGAATACCTGTTACAGAGTCCACAGTGCCATCCTGACTCATCTCACCCTGCCCCCCACCCTAAGCCTCTGAAGCGCACAGTATTTTCTTCTCCCTTCTTCTTACTCCTAAACGACCCTGACCTTTTGGCCCTGAGCTCTCTTGGCCCCTTCTCCCTTAATCCTCTCTTCTGTTCTTTTGTCTTCCTCTCTTGCTTTACTCCTCCCTCCCCCCATGTCCACTCTCAGTCTACTACCTTTTCTCTTTTTCTGGTCTCTTCCTGATGCCTCTGGCTGTACTCTCTCTCCTATCTACAATAAAAACCTCCCCCTTAACCATTCCTCAGAGTGGTCGTGTCCTCGGTTTATACACTAACCTATATTAATATGTAAACCTGAGGGCTAGGTCATGCTGTGACTGCCTTGGTCACCGTGGATAAAAACTTGTGTGCTCTGCAGGAAGCCCGAGGAACGTGCACATAAACTAAATGCAACGTCTGGGAAAAAGAGAAGCTCACACAAAGCCACACCCAGGACCCAAGCTCCAATCTCTCTGTGTGTCTTCTTAGCAAACTGAGCCAGCATGAAAGAGAATGTGGTTTCACTTCCACTCCCTGGCTGCTAATTCGAATGGGCTGTTTCCCCCCCTCTCCCAAGCAGAAGTTTGGAGATCACACATCGCTATCCATTCCTGAGTATGAAGGACGAAGTCTTGCCACAAAGTGTGTGCTTGACATCCTCCCGGGCTGCTGCGGGCTGTTTTTGATTCTTGGCTTCGAATGTAAAACAGCATTATAACAGTTTTGCTCCACACTGAGCTAGAATCGATTTAAAGCAAATTTTATACATTTATTTTAAAGTGCCCTGTAATGTATTTTAGAGGCTGTATTGATTTCATCGATGTAAGTGCATCTCTGACTGGTGTTTTTGTTAGGTTACAATTGTGTGATAAAGTAATAGGCTCTGGGCTTCTGTCTGGGCCTTCTCATTTTGTGCCGTGAGAGCTTGCTAATAATTCAATTGTGCCTCTGCCTGATGTTTTAATACTCTTGCTTTTCAGATTGCTCTGACTAGGGGGTGTTCACCCCACAGTCGACAGGCTGTTACATCCCATTCAAAATAAACAAAGCAGAAAAGCATGTATGCACACACACCTCCTTGGAATTGTCTGTGTCGATCAACGTTTACTCTGCTTCAGGTCAACGTTTATAGAAAGCTCTAGTTACCTTCCTTGGCATAACTAACCTGCAAATTTAGTAATATAAAACAACAATGACTTTATTACACTCAAGGACCTTAAGAGTTGGAGATTTATACAGGACAGAGGAAAGATCTGGTACACATACTAGGAAGCGTCAAATAACTGGTCATGACATAATACCTAGATGCTGAAATCTTCTAGAATCTTCTTCAGGTATATATCTGGCTTTGTAGTCTGTGATGATCTCAAACCTATGCTCTTCTGGGGCTGTCTTCTGGGGTGCTTGTCCTGTGGCCTCTTCTGTGGCCTGGTTCTCATAGTATGGCAGGGAATTGAAAGTCCTGAGAGTGAGGATTTCTGGGAATAGGGGAAACAGTACCGCCCTTTCTGACCTAGCCCTGAAGCAGCATGACATGCTGTGTGACTTGCTTCTATTGTATCCCACAAAGTGCCAAGCCTAGCCCAGATCCAAGTCTGTGTCAACAGGAGGTAATTAGGCAATAGGAAGAATATAGAGGAAATTTCATGCCACTTTCAAAGTCCACACAATCCATGCTTTATTCTTGGATAGATCTGGTGTTCTTAAAACAAAACAAAAACGTTCATTCCTCTTTCCCTTCATTTGTTCATTTATTTCTCCCTTCTCTCCTTCCTTTGTTTTTTTTTTTTTTTTTTTTTTTGGTTCTTTTTTTTTGGAGCTGGGGACCGAACCCAGGGCCGTGCGCTTCCTAGGTAAGCGCTCCTTTGTTTTTTAAGACAGTCTTGCTGTAACGCAGGCTGCCTCCACATTCAGTAAGGGCTGAGGTAGCCTGGAAATGGCAGTGCTCCTACCTCTGCTTCCTGAGCCTGTCATTCGTTTTGAATTAAGAGTTTATTTGTTGAGTTCTGCAAGTGTTTACTGAAGGCTGTCTAGCACATAAAGGCTAAGGTAAAAAACAAAACCAAAACCAAAAAGGCACCTCTTTTTTTGTGTCCTACGAAAGAGAAAGAGCGTGTAACTTAATCAGAGGCGCAGCATGCCGACAATCCTGCCGCTAGAGTAGCAGGATGTGAAAACCCGTGTTAGTGAACTTGGCTGTAGCACTTGTGGAATCTTTAGAAGTAATTTCTGTGGTTCCATTCATAGTAAAGAAGCTAATGCGATAGTAAATATCATCCAAGCATCCCTGCAAAGCTCAAGTCTGGAGGCAGAAATTAGACAAAGACAGAAGGTGAGCAATGAAATGAACTTACAGATGATGTTTAACAACTCCTTGAACACGCGGGGTTGGGGATTTAGCTCAGTGGTAGAGCGTTTGCCTAGGAAGCGTAAGGCCCTGGGTTCGGTCCCCAGCTCCGGGGGGGGGGGGGGGGGAAGAACAACTCCTTGAACACACTGGAAAGAAAATGAAGACCTGGAGTGTAAAATCCTAGGTAGGCCTAGAGAGGGCAGGGACACGGACCTCTTCCTCTGGGTAACTAGAAGCGTGAAGGCCTCATTTGAAAGTCCAATCCATCAATCTGACTGTGTCAGTAAGCTTAGGGCGGTCTGCTTTAATAACAATCCTCACGGCCCCAGCTCAATTCACAGTCTTTTATAATTGAGGCTCTGTAGGGTTGTGGGTTCTGCGTCTGCCCCACCACAGAACTCAGGCTGCTCAGAGCAGGATGCAGGAAGTTGACTGCGCTTACCCGGCTTACCCAACACTGTCTCCGTTGGATGTTAGGCCATAGGGAAACCTCAGCACACTGCTCAGGGGTGGGGAAGCAGTCTGAGGCACAGGACAGCTGGAGCTGGCTTGGGGGGCCGGGGCCATCTGGTTCTCAGACTCTTGGAGATCCAGACTCCACTGTAAGGCACAGAAGAGCTGAGAACGGATTCCATCCACCCCCCAACCCCCACATCCTCGATATAGCCTGAGGCGCGAGGGGGGGAGGTTGGTGAGGGAGGAGCTCTAGCTGGTCCCAAAGGATGAGTCCTTGGCTTGAAGGCTGTGGGCTTGAGCTTGGGTCGGTGGTCCTAGCTGGGAGCATCTTCTAAGGGAGACTAGATGGGAGCTCTATAGGCAAAGGCCTTCTCCATGGCTTCCCCTGGTGGATCCTGATTAGAAAAAAAAAAAAAAAGTCAGTCCATGGTTTTAAGACATTTATTGTCATGGCAGAAAATGGATGTGTGAAACAGAACCGACTTCTCAGGGTGGTCCTGAGATTAAATACCTTTTGCAGGGAGGAGTGTCTGGGAAGGAAAGTTTATTGGCTAAGCCCTCAAAGCCTTTAGGTACCTCATTAGTATGGAGATCAGTCTTGAGCCTACATGACCAGAGGTCAAGTCCTTTTCCTGAGGGGCTTGGGGCATTGCCCTTAAGTGAGGAATGGCCTCGAATCTGGGGGGGGGGGGAGAGGACTGCTGCTAGTGACACAGGCCTGGTGCTTGGGAGCAGGAGAAGGTCCTATCATTTCTTCAGGGTCTCTGGGGGTTCTAGTCTTAACTCAACCTGGGGCCAAGCTACCTTTCACCAGGCTCTCTCTCTCTCTCTCTCTTTTTTTTTTTTTTTGCTTATGGTATAGGTACATGGTGGTCAACTCTGTGGTGACAACTTCACTCTGGGACCCTCCGTAGCACATGGTTAGCAGATGGAGAAGGAAGGAGGCAATGGCTGTTGCTGACATCAAAGGAGCATAAGGTATGCTCTCTTGCAAATGAGGCTCCATTCAGGGTGGAACAGCAAGTATTTGATGGAGGGTCTAATACCTCACAGTAAACACATGAAAGGGCTAAGGACAGTAGAACAGCACATGAATGTGAGTTATTCTCGATGGGTGCAAGGTTCTTACACCCTAGAGAAAGCCAACCAGCTCTCAGGGTTTGGAAGGTTCAGATCAGATGGCAGACACCCCACCCACGCCTCTCTCATTGACACAATGTTTTCCACATTTGACTGCTCAAGAAAGCATTCCTTTTGTGCAAGAATTATCAATGAACATGTTTCCTTTCTCCCGGATAACAGGATTATTTCTTTTAATTTTATTTTTCTTGGATGTTTTATGTATTTACATTTCAAATGCTATCCCTTTATCCCCTCTCCCAGACTCCCCCCTCCTCCTTCTTCTATGAGGATGTTCCCACTCCCACCCACCCACTCCAACCTCAACACCCTGGCATTTCCCTATGCTGGGGAAACGAGCCTTCACAGGACCAAGGGCCTTTCCTCCTGTTGATGCTGGACAATGCCATCCTCTGCTACATATATGGCTGGAGGCATGGGTCCCTCCATGTTTACTCATTAGTTAGTGGTTTAGTCCCTGGGAGCTCTGTTGGGTCTGGTTGGTTGATATTGTGGTTCTTACTATGGGGTTGCAAACCTCTTCAGCTCCTTCAGTCTAATCTCTAACCCCTCCATTGGGGTCCCCTTGTTCAGTCCAATAGTTAGCTGCAACCATCCTGATCTGTATAAGTAGGGCTCTGGCAGAGCCTCTGAGGAGACACCCATATCTGACTCCTGTCAGAAAGTACTTCTTGGTATCAACAATATTGAATGGGTTGGTGGCTGTATATGGAATGGTGGGGCAGTCTCTGGATGAGACTTTTCTTCAGTCCCCACTCCACTCTTTGTCCCTGTAGTTCCTCTCATGAGTATTTTGTTCTCACTTCTAAGAAGGAATGAAGCATCCAAATTTTGATCTTCCTTCTTCTTGAGCTTCATATGGTCTGTGAATGGTATCTTGGTATTCTAAGGTTTTAGGCTAATATCCACTTATCAGTGAGTGCATACCATATTGTTCTTTTGTGACTGGGTTACCTCACTCAGGATGATATTTTTTAGTCCCATCCATTTGCCTATGAATATCATGTAGTCATTGTTTTTTTTTTAATAGCTGAATAGTACTCCCTTATGCAAATGTACCGCATTTTCTGTATCCATTCCTCCACTGAAGGGCATCTAGGTTCTTTCTAGCTTTTGGCTACTATAAATAAGGCTGCTATAGTGGAGCATGTGTCCTTGTTATATGTTGGAGCATCTTTTGGGTGTATACCCAGGAGTGATGTAGCTGGGACTTCAGGTAGTACTATGATCAGTTTTCTGAAGAACCACCAGACTGATTTCCAGAGTGGTTGTACCAGCTTGCAATCCCACCAACAGTGGAGGAGTGTTCCTCTTTTTGCACGTCATTTTCAGCATCTACTGTCACCTGAGTTTTTGGTCTTAGCCATTCTGACTGGTTTCTCAGGATTGTTTGGATTTGCCTTTCCCTGATGACTAAGGATGTTGAGCATTTCTTTAGGTGCTTCTCAGTCATACAATATTCCTCAGTTGAGAATTCTTTGTTTAGCTCTGTAGCCCATTTTTTAATAGAGTTATTTGATTCTCTGGAGTCTAACTTCTAGAGTTCTTTGTGTATATTAGATATTAGCCCTCCAACCTTTTCCAAATCCGATGGTTGCCGTTTTGCCCTATTGACAGTGTCCTTTGCCTTAACAGAACCTTTGCAATTTTATGAGGTCCCATTTGTTGATTCTTGGTCTTAGAGCATAAGCCATTGGTGTTGTATTCAGGAAATTTCCCCTATGCCTATGTGTTTGAGGCTTTCCCCCATTTTCGTTTCTATTAGTTTCAGTGTATCTGGTTTTATGTGGAGGTCTTTGAGCCACTTGGACTTGAGTTTATACCTGGAGATAAGAATAAATCAATTTGCATTCTTCCACATGCTGACCTCCAGTTGAACCAGCATCATAGGTTGAAAATGCTGACTTTTTTCCACTGGATAGTTATAGCTCTTTTGTCAAAGATCAAGTGACCAGAAGTGTGTGGGTTCATTTCTGGGTCTTCAATTCTATTCCATTGATCTACCTGTGTCTTTGTACCAATACCATACAGGGTTTTTTTTTTTTTTTGTTGTTGTTGTTTTTTGTTTTTGTTTTGTTTGTTTTTTTTTTTTAAACACGATTGCTCTGTAATATAGTTTGAGGTCAGGGATGGTGATTTCCTCAGAAGTTCTCTTATTGCTGAGAATAGTTTTTGCTATCCTGGGTTTTTTTGCCTTTCCAAATTGCTTTTTCTACTTCTATGAAGAATTGATTTGGAATTTTGATGGGGATTGTGTTGAACATGTAGATTGCTTTCTGGAATATGGCTATTTTTACTATATTAATCCTGCCAATCCATGAGCATGGGAGATCTTCCCATCTTCTAAGATCTTCAATTTCTTTCTTCAGAGACTTGATGTTCTTGTCATATATCCTTCACTTGCTTGGTTAGAGTCACACCAAGCTATTTTATATTATTTGTGACTATTGTGAAGTTTTTCATTTTCCTAATTTCTTTCTCAACCTGTTTATCCTTTGAGTAGAGGAAGGCTACTGAGTTGTTTGAGTTAATTTTATACCCAGCCACTTTGTTCAAGTTGCTTATCAGCTATAGGAATTCTCTGGTTGAATTTTTGGGGTCACTTAATTATACTAGCATATCAACTGTAAATAGCGATATTTTGACTTCTTTCTTTCCAATTTGTTTCCCTTTGACTTCTTTTTGTTGTCTAACTGCTTTGGCTAGTACTTCAAATATTATGTTAAATAGGTAGGGAGAGAGTGGGCATCCTTGGCTAGTCTCTGATTTTAGTGGGATTGCTTCAAGTTTCTTTCATCTTAGTTTGATGTTGGCTATCTGTATGCTGTATATTGCTTTTTCTATGTTTAGATATGGCCCTTGAAATCCTCATCTTTCCAAGTCTCTTATCATGAAGGGGTGTTGAATTTTGTCAAGTGCTTTCTCATCATCTAATGAGATGATTGTGTGTTTTCCCCCCTGATTTTGTTTATATAATTGATTCCATTGATGGATTTACATGCACTGAATCATCCTTGCATCCCTAGGATGAAGCATACTTGATCATGGTGAATCATCATTTTGATATGTTCTTGGATTCAGTTTGCAAGAATTTTTCATAAGGGAAATTGGCCTGAAGTTCTCTTTCTTTGTTGGGTCTTTGTGTGGTTTTGTTATCATCATAACTGTGGCTTCATAAAACAAATTGGGTAGTGTTCTCCTGTTTCTATTTTGTGGAGTATTTTGAAGAGTATTGGTATTAGGTCTTCTATGAAGGTTTGATAGAATTTTGCACTAAACCCATCTGGTCCTGGGCTTCTTTTGGCTGGGAGAATTTTAATGACTGTTTCTATTTTTTTGTTTAGATGGTTTATCTGATCCTGATTTAACTTTGGTTCCTGGTATCTGTCTAGAAAATTGTTCATTTCATCCAGATTTTCCAGTTTTGTTGAGTATAGGCTTTTGTGGTAGAATCTGATAATGTTTTGAATTTCCTCGGTTTCTGTTGTTGTGTCTCCCTTTTCATTTCTTATTTTGTTAATTTGGATACTGTCTCCTCTGTGCCCTCTGGATTGCCTGGCTAACAGTTTATCTATCTTGTTGATTTTCTCAAAGAACTAGTTCCTGGTTTTGTTGATTCTTTGTATAGTTCTTTTTGTTTCTACTTTGTTGATTTCAGCCTGGAGTCTGATTATTTCCTGTAGGCTACTTCTCTTAGGAGAATATGCTTCTTTTTGTTCTAGAGTTTTTTGGTGTGCTGTCAAGCTGCTAGTGTATGCTTTCTCCAGTTTCTTTTTGGAGGCACTCTGAGCTATGAGTTTTTCTTTTAGCACTGCTTTCATTGTGTCCCATAAGTTTGTATATGTTGTGCTTTCATTTTCATTAAATTCTAAAAACATCTTTAATTTCTTTATTTCTTCCTTGACTAAGTTGTCATTGTCCAGCTTCCACATGTATGGGCTTTCTGTTGTTTTTGTTGATATTGAAGTCTAGCCTTAGTCCTTGGTAATCTGATAGGATTATTTCAATCTCCTGGTATCTATTGAGGTTCCTTTTGTGACCAATTATTTAGTCAGTTTTTGAGAAGGTACCATGAAGTGCTGAGAAGAAGGTATATTCTTTTGTTTTAGGATGAAATGTTCTGTAGATGTATGTTAAGTTCATTTGGTTCATAACTTCTGTAGCTTTCAATGTATCTCTGTTTAGTTTCTGTTTCCATGATCTGTTCTCTGATACCCTTGGTCCTGCCAAGGTTGGGCCCCCAGTGAATGGGATTCTTGGGGGAAGGGTGGTAATGGGGGAAGGATGGGGAGGGGACACCTATATAGAAGGGGAGGGGAAGGGGCTAGGGGGATGTTGGCCTGGAAACTGGGAAAGGGAATAACATTTGAAATGTAAATAAGAAATACCCGATTTAGTAAACATGGAAAAAAGTGAAACATTTTTTATTATACACACACACACACACACACACACACACACACACACACACATGAGTGTTGTGCTGAAGTCTCCTACTGTTATTGTATGTGGTTTAATATAAAGCTTTTAGCTTTAGTAAAGTTTCTTTTATGAATGTGGGTGTCCTTGCATTTGGGCATAGATGTTCAGAATTGAGACTTTATCTTGGTAGATTTTTCCTTTGATGAGTATGAAGTGTCCTTCTTTATCTCTTTTGATAACATTTGGGTGAAAGTAGATTTTATTTGATGTTAGAATAGCTACTCCAGCTTGATTCTTGAGAGCATTTTCTTGGGAAAAAATTTCCCAGCCTCTACTCTTAGGTAGTATCTGTCTTTGTTACTGAGGTGTATTTCTTATATGCAGCAAAACACTGGATCCTGTTTATGTATCTCTTCTCTCAGTCTATGTCTTTCTATTGGGGAATCGAATCCATTGATGTTGAGAGATATTAGGGACCAATGATTGTTTTTCCTGTTATTTTTGTTGTTGGAGGTGCAATTATGTTTGTGTGGCCATCTTCTTTTGTGTTAGTTGATATTAGATTACTTTTTGCCTTTTTTCGCATGTAATTTCCCTCCTTGTGTTGGGGTTTTCCACCTATTATCCTTTGTACGGCCGGGTTTGTGGAAAAATATTGTGTAAACTTGGTTTTGTCATGGAATATCCTATTTTCTCCATCTATGGTAATTGAGAGTGTTGCTGGGTATAGTAGCCTGGGCTGGCATTTGTGTTCTCTTTGGGTCTGTATGAGATCTGTCCAGGATCTTCTGGCTTTCATAGTCTCTGTTGAGAATTCTGATGTAATTCTGATAGGTCTGCCTTTATATGTTACTTGACCATTTTTCCTTACTGTTCTTAATATTCTTTCTTTGTTTTGTGTATTTGGTGTTTTGACTACTATGTGACTGGCAGAATTCTTTTTCTGGTCCAAACTATTTGGAGTTCTGTAGGTTTCCTATAGGTTCATGGGCATCTCTTTCTTTAGGTTAAGGAAATTTTCTTCTATAATTTTGTTGGAGATAATTTACTGGCCCTTTAAGATGGGAATCTTTGCTCTCTTCTATACCTATTATTCTTAGGTTTGGTCTTCTCATTGTGTCCTGGATTTCCTGGATGTTTTGGCTTTTCATTTTCATTGATTATTGTGTCAATGTTCTCTATGGTATCTTCTGCCCCTGAGATTCTCTCTTCAATCTCATGTATTCTATTGGTGAAGTATGTGTCTATGGCTCCTGATCTCTTTCCAAGGTTTTCTCTCTCCAGGGTTATCTCCCTTTGTGATTTCTCTATTGTTTCTATTTCTATTTGTAGATGCTAGAAGATTTTGTTCAATTGCTTTACCTGTTTGGTTGTTTTATTTCTTTCTGTAATTCTTTAAGGGATTTTTGTGTTTCCTCTTTAAAGGTTTCTACTTGTTCACCTGTGTTCTCTTCTATTTCTTTAAGGGGGTTATTTATTTCCTTCTTAAAGTCCTCTCTTATCATCATGAGATGTGATTTTAAATCCAAATGTTGCTTTTATGATGTGTTAGCGTATCTAGAATTTGCTTTGTTGGGAGAACTGTGTTCTGATGATGTCAAGTAGTCTTGATATCTGTTGCTTAAGTTCTTGTACTTGCCTCTCAACATTTGGTTATCTCTGATGTTAGTTGGTCTTGCTGTCTCTGACTGGAGTTTGTCCTTCTTGTGGTCCTGTGAACCTGTGAGGTTGTGAGCCTGTGATCTTAGGAGTGAGAGTTCTTCTGTAGACTAGCTTTTTGCTGGCAGGTTTTGGGTCCTGTGGGGACCTGTGAAATGGTCCCAGCTCTGGGCACAGGTGGAGAACAGAAGGGTCCTGTCCCAGGCTTCCCTGAGGCTCCTGAGCCCTGTGCACCTCAGGCAGATCTCTGTTTGGACAGTCAATGGAGAAAAAGTGGAGTCCCACTTGTGGGCTTAGGAGGGAGAGTGCTCCTGGCAGACCAGCTTTCTTCAGGCAGCAGGAAATTTTTTAAAGAATGAATTCGTCTATATTTATGTGCAAATATATATTATGTATACAAATATATTCATAATATAGCCAAGACAACTCTCTATATTAGTGGTTCTACATCCATGCATTAAATCAAGTACAAAAAAAAACATATTAGGAATCACTGTTCTGAACACATGTGCTTGTTTTCTTGTCTTTATTCTTTACATAATTCAGTATAACAAGTATTTACATAGTGTCAGATTTTACATTACATAACACCTGGGCAGGGTGGGGAGGAGTATAGGGTATAGGGTATACATAGGTTAATTGCTAAAACGATGGCATTTTATAAAAGAGACTGGAGCAGCCCCTTGTCTGTGGTCCGTGTGATGTCTTGGTGCCAGCATCCTGTGGGTACCGAAGGGTGATTACGCTGCTTGCAGTAAGAATTGTTCTAAACAGCTACAGCAGCCTTCAGCTTGATTGATAATTTTGTGCCTCTTGCAAGCAAGCCTGTCCATGTGCATCTTAAATCAACCACCTCAACTTGATGTGTTTTATCTGTGGAGAGGAAACTTCCATCAGGAACATTTGTTTCTGTCAGAAATTGTTCTTAAAAATATGTAAATCCCATTACTAGTTATATCCCTCTCCCATAATTTTCCACGTTCACCTCTGAGTTATGCTTGGAGGATAGGCAAGATGGATGATGTAAGCTCTTTAGTGCTTTACAGAGGATGTAATGCAGACTTTCTGTGAGCCCCTGCTCGAAAGCTCCTCTTTGTGACTAACGCAAGTGTAGAAATGCAAGGATGCTCACTGGAGGAGACTGATCTGCAGCATCGATTTTGTTGTTTCCCAGAATAAAAGGCTTGTGATGCCTTGGTCCCCAGAGGTTGAGGTGAGGTGGGGGGTTTTCATGCAGTATCCCTGGTTTTTCCAGGTTTGAAGTACTTTTACCTGGGATTTCAGGTGAAAACTGCTCTCTTTAGGTTTTACAGACTTGCCTTGCTTCTTCAGCCAGAAGGTAAATTGAGTTCTGTCTTTTAGCTATGGACTATTGAGTAGACCACAGTATCCTTACATCATTGTCTTACATGTTAGTGGCCTTCATGTAGGAATTTTAGTATATTTTACAAATCAAACATAAATCTGATGAGCCTTAGTAGTGCCCAAAAGCCAAAGTGAACAAAATGTTTGAAGTGTAGATTAAAAAACCATTGTAGCTCTCATCTTGTACAGTCTAAAAGGGCAAGTATTACCTTTAAATAGCCCAGTTCTCCCCTTCCCTGGGAGGGAGGCAAATCAAATGCCATTATTTTCACCAGGTTAACACACAACGATAAAGTAACAGGGTAGGTTCTGTTTGGAAAATAGCCACCTTGTCCAGATTGACCCAATTCATCACTAATTTCTACTTAGTCCCGACTTCAAAAGAATTTCTCAAACGGTTATGTGTTTGATATGTGGGAATGAGATTTATACCATTAGCCTAAGCTACACAAAGCCAGATCCAGTGTGGCCAACATAAAATAGGAATGATTGAAGAATAAACAATACTCTGTAATAGTCAGACCAATTTTTGTATACCAAGAGGGGCCATATTCAAAAACACAACTATAACCACTTGACTGTTTTCATCAGGAGGATGAACTGTGCCACAAGTCTGTAAATGACCTAGAGGACATATTTATAAGAAATCTTAACGAAAAAATGTTAGGTAATTATTTGAATATTAGGGCAAACATTGCCCTGATTCCCAATTAATGGCCAAATTAGAGACTAAAGTGAGAATTACTTTGGGCTAAATCTGGAGTTGTGTAGTCTCTCCTTCATGTTGTCTAGGAGAAAAGGAAAAATGACAATGTCAATCATCCTTTTACCATTATGGATAATTGGTTTTCCTGTAAGTAGGTCAATGCCCTTCTGTTTCATGTTCATACATACAGGCATACATGTATATGTGAGTGCAAACACACAAAGGGACATAGACACACAGGTGTGCTTACTACAAACATTCTTGCTTTTGTGGTAGATAAGGGAGTGGCACGTAAATTCCTTCCATGGGGAGACATAAACAACATTTACTCCTTCCTCATAAGGTTTCATGGAAAAAGCAAAGTACAATTCCCACAAAGTTTTCATCTAGTTTATTATACTTATGTTTGGGCGTGTTTGAGGGGAATGTGGGTGAACCCAAAGAAGCAGTGCCCAGAAGGTTTGACACAGCATGGATGATGGCTTTCCCAAAGATGTGTAGATGGATGGAACCTCTTTCTATTAACCCCTCCCAGCCTACATATAGTAGTACCAGGCTGTGAGTAATTAGGGCATACAGATGGCTGGTAGGAGTGGCTGCAATCTGAGGTGTAGATTCGGCCCTACTCCCTTCTTTTATGAAGGAAAGTCAACAGTCAATAGGTCCTTATTATGATGACCTCCTGTGAGCAGGCAAAACTGATGGAGAGGGAGGCTGTTTGGCTCCAAGGATGCTTTCTACACTTGGAACTTAAGGACAGTGCTTGTGGAGACAGAGGCAAGCAGAGGGAGTCGGTGAGAATGTTATGAGTCCATCAATCCCAATTATGCAAATATTTCAGCATTGAAAGGGGGTGAGAAGAAGGTTTTTAGGGCAAGAGGCACCCCAGATGCTCTTTTCTCATTGTTTATTTAGATTTGTATTTTGTTTTGTGCTATTGTTTTAAGAAAATGAAATCAGAAAAGAGACATGTTTGAAACTTAAATAGAAACTTAGGAATAGCTTTTTAGTCATTTTAAAGATAAATTGGATGTTTGTTCATTATTTAGATTCAGTTGTGGGGGAGGGTGGGTGTAGAGGCCAAAATAGGAGATCAGGTTCCCTGGACCTGAAGTTACAGGTGGTTGTAGCTGATGTAGGAACTGGGAACCAAACTGAGTCATCTCTCCAGTCCTTTGTTCACTGTTGTAGAATGGGGATTCTCCTGAGATTTTATCTGTACAGCAGAAGTCCCACATCCTATAAATTCCCTGTTAGTAACCCTCTATTTATATGTGTATATTTAACACATTTAGTTTTTTATTCGACACACTAATAATGGATATCCTTATGGTATTTCCTTGCACTTCTCACTGTACTTTGTTCCTATTCATCCTTCTATTACTCTCTCTCATCCCCACTCTATTTAACATTATAAATCCGTCCTGTTTTACTAAGATCTATTTTAAGCACACCTTGTGCTCAACCATGTCTTTTTCCACCTTGTCACTGACCCATTTGCTGAGGGTTTACATTCAGGGTTGGTGATGTGTTTGCTGGAGAGTTTTACGTCAACTCGATACAAGCTGAAGTGATTTGAGAGGAGGAAATGCCTCTGTAAGTCCAGGCTGTGGGCAAGCCTGAATGTAGAGCATTTTAATTAGTGATTGACAGAAGGGGTCTAGCCCATTGCAGGCATGTTTATCTCTAGTAAGCAGCACTGCTTCCTGGCCTTTGCATCAGCTTCTCTCTCCAGACTCCTGCCTTGTTTGAGTTCCTGTCCTGACTTCCTTTGATGATGAACAGTGATGTGTAGAAATTTGTAAGCGTTTTGTAGAAATTACTTAATCTCAGTTGGAGGCTCCCACCTTTAATCATTCTGTTCCCAGATAAGAACAATATGACTTGCCATGTTCTGTCTGGGATGCTCTTAACTCCAATTGGCCAGCCTTCTTGGCCATATTTCAAGATTCTTACCTCATGGTGTCTTCATTTCTCTCTACCTTCCTCCTCATGGTTCTTCTCAAACTCCAAGCCCAGGAACCCCAACCCCCACCTATGTTTTTTCTTACCAGCTATTGGCTGTCATCATCTACATTTAACTAACAGTTTTAAATTAAGGAGTAAGGTCACATTGTATGTGTGCATTTTCTTATTCTTGGAGGCAACCGGGCCTTGGGGGCCAGTATTTCGCATCACAATACATGGCAAAAGCCAAAACCTCAACAGAAGCCAAACACATCCTTTTCTGCACAACTTGATTTTGGTCATGGTATTTTGTCACAGCAGTAGAAACCATAACTGAGAGAACTTGTGAGATTCTGATACAGATGTCCATATGACATGGAGGGATGGGGTGAGGCCTTATTGAAGAGGTTTCCAATGCAGCAAAGAAACAAATAGTAAGAAGTATATTATACAAATATATTCGTAATATAGCCAAGGCAACTCTCTATATTAATGGTTCTACATCCGTGCATTCAGTCAAGTCCAGAAAAAAAAAAACAAAACAAAAAACGTTCAACAGGTACTTTACCCAGATTTTACTACAGAGCTGAAGTAAAATGCTAACTGTTCAGATACCCTCTGTAATTCTTTTTCTGTCATCTGGAACTTTTGTTAACTTTACTGACTTCAGTTTTTCCAATTGGATAAATGAAGCAACAAGGCAAATCACTATATCCTGTCCAACAGAGCGGGACTAGCTGGGATCATGGATGTGTGAAAAGCACAGAGTATATCACTTTGTAAAATAGTTCCTTTTCCACCTGTATTTTCTTTTACCCTTCACTATAAAATTATGATCATTGACTCTAAAAAAATTGAAATTTAAGTTATTTTTAAAATCCCTTTTACATTGTTTGTTCTCTTTGTGTTGGGGAGGGGAAGGGAGAGGATGGCAAGGCAAGATTACCACAGCACATATGTAGTCAAAGGACAACTAGTGACAGTCTGCTCTCCTCTTCCACAGGTGGGTGTCTGGAGAAGGCTTTGTGACAGACATCTTATCTGACGATCCATCCCCAAGGCCCATAATTTAAGTTCCTGGGGAAAGAGGTAATGATGATCCCATCATCCTGTTCTAAGAGGAATCAGTGACCATGGGATGTGTGCTTGTTTTCTTGTCTTTACATAATTCAGTATAGCAAGAATTTACATAATATCAGGTTTTACATTACATAATTGACCTGGGCAGAGTGGGGGAGTTACAGTGTAAGGTATGCTTAGGTTAATTGTAAAAAATGATGGCACTTTATAAAAGGGACTGGAAGCAGTTGCAATTTGTTCTGTGAAGAGATGGGCTAAGTAATTTTTGTTTGCACCATTTTATTTAGTTGAGGAAGAAACATTTTCAGTGGATTATTGATAAATGAACAAAATGTAGAGGATATTAAAAACTATTTACTCTTTCAAACAGCAGTTACTGAGTGCTGGAAATATTCTTGGCTCTCTTCTGAGTTCTTGAAATATATTATGATTAAGCACATCAAAATCTACAAAGGACAGGAGAAATAAATCACTTTTTAAATAGTACTTTTATTTAATATTTATCAAATTATCTAGACAATACATCAGTATTTTATGGCGTTTGATTATATAAATTTTGAGAGGTGAAGGAAGTAAAAAAGAAGTGGAAAAGTCATTTTTAAAGCTACATTAGTAAGTAGCCATAACTTTTTTTGTACAATGATTTCTTTGTGCTTTCCCCCACAGAAACCCAGCTTCATTGTGGTCTCAAGCTTCTCACAGCTTTATATCCTCTTCAGTCATTCAGACTGTGGAAAATAGAGGGAAGAGTGGTAGGATGTCTGAGATTGGAGTTTAGAATGAAGTTTATCACATTCATCAACAATTGTCAGAACATAGCCACATGACCCTATGTGCTACAAAAGATGCTGGGAAGGAAATTCTAACTCTATCCCAAAAGAAAACAAAATGGTATTTTAAACTCTAATCCTGATTATCACTGAGTCCTAGATACTCCAGCTATTTTTGTTTTGATTGCAATATTGTCATTTCATGCTTTTTCACCTGCTCTTTGTTCTTCGAAATAGCAACTCTGAGGCTTCTTATCTATGAATAAATGGATAGACCAAAACCTTGCCTCTATTCCCCAACTAGCTCGTATCTCAGTAACCCAGTTTACTCTGTGTGCTTCATGCCTGGTTACTTCCTTCTCAGTATCATGCATCTCTCTCCTTTTCAGAGTTCAAGGCGAATCTCTCATGTCTGACTATTTCCCAGAATTTCCCCCCTCTGTCTGTCTGTCTGTCCCTCCCTCCCCCCTCTCTGTCTGCAGGAACTCCCACCTGCTACTTCCTGCCTTAGCTCATTGGCCAAAGGCTTTTTTATTGACAGGGGAATGCTTTTACACAGCACACAAGAGATAGCAATTCTCTTTGCACAATATAGCTTTTCTTCTATTAGAAAAATCATTTCTTATTTTTTTTTAGGAGAATCCATCGAGTTTCTGTCTATTTTAGTTGCCTGTTTTATCTGTGCATTTTCCACAGTGTTTGAGCTACCGTTCCACTGGGTTAGGCAAGCACTTGCCTTCATGCATTTCCAGCTTCTTTTCAACTCTGTTCCTCCATGCAGTGGAGCACACAGTGCTGTCTGACAATTGAGACTGGAAGGCAGATAAAAACCTACACCCAAGATCCTGGCCTCACTCACACTGTTGCTGTGCTGCGTGGATTGTGTTGTGCTAATGTGTTTCGCATGCACGCTTGTCGCTTTAGAACAACTTTATCCTCTTCTGTATCTGTTTTCATCCTGATTTTTCCATGCGGTAATCTTTGATCCTTTTTGGTGTTGAAGGCAGGCTTTAAAAACCATATCCCTTCATGTTTCATAAAGGGGATGGCAGTATCTCCCTAGTGGATTTGATTCCTTTAAAGCTGTGGGGATTTTCTAAAGCTTGCGAAAGACCATTTAACGGAGGGGAAACCACAACACCCAAACTCAATAGTAAAATTTCCATCAATATTTTTCAGCGGTGAATATAGAAGGTTTTCAAAAATACTATGGTAGGTGTGCCAGCTAGGTTTTCTATTTAATTTTTTTTAAAAAAATTGTCCTTCTCTCATATATTGTATTATAACCACAGTTTCCACTCCCTTCTCCCCGTCTAGTCCCCCTCCTCTAATCTCCTTCCCATCCACCCCTCTTCAACATGTCATATCAAGTTACTAGGCACCTCCCCACCTAGTAAGGCTGGAACAACACAGCAGGAGGAAAAGAGTCTCAAAAACAGGTAAAAGAGTCAGAGACAGCCCCCATCCCTACTGATAGGAGTCCCACCAGACCGAGCTGCACAACTGTAGCATATACACAGAGGGCCTGGGTCACACCATGCAGACTTCCTGGTTGGTGGTTCAGTACCTGTGAGTACCTATGAGCCCACATTAGTTGATCCTGTAGGTTTTCGTGTGTTCTCTTTGATCCTTCTGGCTCCTCCAATCCTTCTTCCCTGTCTTCTGCAGGATTCTGGACCAGGCCCTTGCTGGTGTTTGACGGTGGCTCTCTGCATCTATTTCCATCAGTTACTGCATGATAATTGCACTAGTCGCCAACCTGGATGCGCTGGCTAGTTTCAGTATCAACTTGACACATGCTAGAGTCATCAGACAGGAGGGAACCTCAAAGGAGAAAATGCCTCCAGAAGATCAGGCTGAGGCAAGCCTGTGGGGCATTTTCTTAACTAGTGATTGATGGGGAGGGTCCAGCCCATGGTGGGTGGCGCCATCCTTGGGCTGGTAGTCCTGGTTTCTATAAGAAAGCAGCCCAAATAAACCAGGGGAAGCGAGCCAGTAAGCCGCAGCCCTCTGTCGACTCTGTCAGCTCCTCCCTCCAGGTTCCTGCCCTGCTTGAGTTTCTGCCCTCACTGCTTTTGATGAACTGTTATATGGGACTGTGCATGAAATAAACCCTTTCCACCCCAAGTTTTTTTTTTTTGGTTCTAAAGTTTTGTCACAGTAATAGCACCCCTAATTAAAACAGTAGGTTAAAAACTTAATAGATTTTTTTTCAAAGTGTTGATAATTGGGTACTTGGTTTATAATGTTGTAGAAGTGTTTGTGGTAGATTAAATAGGAATGGCTCCTTATCTCATATATTTGAATGTTTTGTCATTAGGCCCTGGCATTATTAGGAGACGCGGTCTTGTTGGGGGACATGTGTAACTGGGGGAGGCCTTTGCGGTTTCAGATTCTCAAGGCAGACCCAGTGGCATGGCTCACTCTTTTCCTGGTGCCAGCTGATCTAGTTGAGGAACTCTCAGCTACTCTCCAGCACCATGACTGCCTGCATGCCGACTGCCTGCGTGCCCCATTCTTCCCACCATGATTACGATGAACTAAACCTCTGAACTTTAAGTCAGCCCTGATTGTTTTCTTTTATGAGTTGTCATGGTCATGGTGTCTCTTTATAGCAATAGAACTGTAACTAAGACAGTGTTCGATATGTTTGTATGATAAAAACATATGTTTATGCTTATTTCGATTCATATTATCAGCTATAGTTGCCAGAAAATACCATCTCGATGCTGGAAAGGAGTACTAGATTAAGGAACACCCTCCAGGAGTGGCTACTGCTCGCAAGCATGTTACCTATGTTATCAATACCAGAGACTTCCTCAATGAGCACAGTAAAGGTTAGAAATAAAATTTCATTCATGGGATTCATGGTCAAGAGGAGGAAATTGTCTCAAGGACTCTGACCTTGTATGAATAAGGTAAAGTTGAAATTTGAATAAGACATATTGATACCAGTACACAAACTGGGTATTATCAGCTTCTATTCTAACTGGGCTCTGTGTCGTCATTTTCTTTTATTGAACATTGAAACATGCTTCTAGGAACATGGTAGGAGATGGAGCGATCCAGCACTCTGTACCTTAGAACTGGTAGCAGTAGGTACCTATCATGTGTTTATAATGTTAACATTATCATTATGTGCTAGCATATGGAGTTTATTATTATATATGCGTTTACACCAACATTACATGTCTACTATATGGCAATAATGTTCTGCGAGAGGTTGTGTCTTGTATTCTTCCAAACAATCTTGAAAAATTCAGCAAAAAAAAAAAAATTAACCTTCATGATTACCTAGAATTCTATATTTCGTTCGTTTTCTTTGCTTCCTCAAAGTGACGCACGCTCATTAGGCACTCAGTGCTTGTTAAATGAGTCATTTAAATTTTACAAACAATACAATGGAAGCTCAAAGGACTTCGAGGCTTGTTTGGTAGCTTTCGTAGGTGGTTTAAAGAGTTTAAATATCTGGGTCTGATATATCTGTCTGATCCTCAGGTCACTGTGTAGTAACCAAAGGCAAACACTCAGACAGTGCCCATTGAGATACATTGAGATGATGGACTTGTGTGCTAGGGGTGCAGAACGGTGGTTAGTGTCTATTTTGAAATAAGATCTGTTGGCGAAAAGTAGGCTACGATGTCCTATTCTTGACTGTTCCTTTGCTATGTAGTTAGCACCCAAAGCAAATGAATATTTTGGTAACAAATAATACTTTATCTTATTGTTGTTGCTGTTTGATTATTATGACCAGTTATGGAAAAGTAAATTCTTAAGTGGACAGAATCACCTGAGAGACAGCTTCCTAACCATGTCTTCAAGAAGAACCAGGTGGCAACACCAGTCCCTGGGTTTAGACTCCTGGGCTGAACACAAATGAGAAAGCACGCTCATGGCTCTCTGTCTTCTGACTGTAGATGCGATGTGACCCCCTGTTCAGAGGGCCTGCTGCCTTGACTCCCCGGCTGATATTGACTGTACCATTGAACTGTGATCCAGAGCAAGCCCTTTCTTCCTTACATTGTATTCGTCAGGAATTTCATCATAGCCACGGGATAAACAAAGAAACAAAACAAAACGAACAAAAACTAGTGTCATCTCAAACAAATAAAAGTAGCCACTCACCAGAGTAGACTCTGCTGTTAGCAAATGCAGACCAGACTGGCACCGATGTTGTCTTGGGCTGAGCATAGATAGATGGAATCATCCAGCTTCTACTAGAGGACCGGGCACATCCCTGCAGCTTTCCACAGTGCTAACTTGGTGGCGTGGGGCCTCCAGAAAAATGTTAATATTTAACCATCTTTAAATCTATCTCGAAGTTTTATAAATAAAATCATCTCCACTAAGGGAAATGCCGAGCCAAAGTAGTGGTGCTTTCTCCTTTTCTCCTCTTGTAAAACATTGCACGGTAGGCGTTCTCCAATTGAACACATACAGCTGTCATCTGAGCAGAGATCTTGCCACACTGACAGTGAATGGGCATCTCACTACCCTAGCAAACAAGAACCCAAGATGATCAGGACAAAGCTGCTTAGCAACTCCCCACACAGAACCGTCTCTAGCCCTGTGAAAAGAATTTGATTAATGGATCCTGGGAGCTCACTGGTGATCACTGGCATCCAAGCCCAGTGCGCAGGCGCAGGCTGGCTGGTCAGGCTGAGCTTGGAGGAGGCCAGGCAAAGCACAGCAGTGGGTGTTCCTGACTTGAACTGCACATTCCCAGTGACTAACTGTGCTGGGATACCTCATTTATACTTAGAAAGCTGCCGTGTAATGTCTCGCTCTCTAGTTTTGAATCTGGAAACTAGAATTCTGCTTACTAGTTAGGGATCCTCATGTTCATTGAAGAGTTCTCTGGGAAAGATTAGCAGATAAGGTGGAATGGGTATGAAACCCATGTGAAAACAACTGAGTCTTCCAGATGGTTCGTCACCAGTGAGTGTGCTGGACTGTTGTCTCCTTGCCCCGTGGTAGGCTCACACACAGGACAGCAGGAGAAGCTGCCAGGAAACTTTGTGGTTTTGTTTGTTTGTTTGCTTTTGTTTATTATTATTATTATTTTTATTATTGAAACAGGGCCTTCTATGTATCCCCGGGTATCTTGGGACTCTCTATGTAGACAAGGCTAGCTCTCAACTGACAGAAACCTTCCTGCCTCTGACTTCTAAGTGCTGGGATTAAAGGCCTATGCCTACACCCAGCTTGTGTATAGGTAATGTGGGGCATTATGATGATAGTGTTGCCAATTCTATGTGACTAACACATCTCTATTTATCACCGATTTTCAGGGTGTTTGAGGCATTTTTATGCAGCTTGGGACACTTACAAGTATATGATGTTCATTTCTCTGATATACATTGTATGTTTCTTTGTTTTAACCAACTAAATCTGCCTGGTTTCTTCGGCCACCTTTCATCAATTCAGGTTTATCTCTAGTTTTGTGGTTTCCAGAAGCAAACTCATAAAATGGAGATGGGATGCTTCAAACTATTTATAAACCATTTATTAATTAATTGTGGGTGTGCCACCACGGCTTTTACAATGGAAGGATGCCAGCTGCCTGCCATTTCTATTCCCACCATCTTGCTTTGTGTGCGTATGTTGTGTGTGTGTATGTATACAATGTTCATGTTCTTGCACACTCCTGTGAGGTCAGAGGTCAATATTACTTGTCTTCTTCAATCACTGTCTACCTTATCTTTTGACTCAGTGCTTGTCACTGAACCTGGTGCTCGCTTATTCAGCTGTACTGGTTAGTCAGTGAGGTCTAGGAACACACCTGTCTCACCTCCCAAGAGTCAGGATTACAGACGTTCTCAGGCACCCAGATTTTCACATGGATGCTGGGGGACCTGAACTCAAGTCCACATGCTTGCAAAGACAGTAAGCTCTTTACAACCGAACTGTGTTCTCACACACACACTGTCAGCCCTCCTCCTTTAAAGTTCAAAGTTTATTTTTAGATAACCTGAATGTAACATTTGACCATTCTGACTGTAACATTTGACCATTCTGACTGTATGACTTATAAATAACAGCTTTAATTAAATAAAAATTCACAGGGAAAAACATATGAAGAAGTACTAAAATTTTTATTTGGTCTGCTTGAAAGCATCACTAGATTTTTAATTTTGGTGAACACCGGGATGTGAAGGAGGTAGCAGGAGGCACTTGTTTGACACCTCTAGAGTAAGTTTCTCACGATTACAGGCACTGTTAACATTTTGAACGAAGTTCACTACCGCTTACTCTGAAGTAATACTGCATTTTCCCCCTACACTTCTTCATAAAGGAAGAGTCACTCCTATCAAACCATCTTTGCCATTTCAAGTGTTTTTAGAGAAATACCTGCCTGAATGTCACTTTTTTTTACTACCCCCTCCACCTCACAAGATCTAATACAGTAAGGAGACACGAGTCTGTTGTATTGAGCATCCATTGAAAGGCCTCTGACTCAAATCAGGAGCTAAAATAGGTTCCAAAAAAAAAAAAGACACACACACACACACACACACACACACACACACACACACACACACCACAGAGTAAACAAAGCCATGTTCTTTAGAAATAGTTCAGAGCTATTCTAGAAATAGCCTTTCCCATAAACCTTCACGCAGTGAATGGTAGATCTTTTCGAAGTCACGTGCTTACTGCTGGTATGTGCACAGGAGCACATAAGTGTGCATTCCAGAGATCCTTGAGTGACGCGACTTTGAAAATCCAGCTGCCCCAGCTGCCCCAGCCCTCTTGGACTTTGCATCACTGAATTCAAATTTTTTGCAAGTGTCTAACAAGCATAGTAGTAGAGAAATGGACAGATCGGCAGCCACAGCAGCAAAGGCCAGAGCCAGAGACTTGAAACCAGTGAAGCACAGCAGGGGAGAGGGAAACCAAGAGCTCTCTATACAACAAATACCCAGACTTGCCATGCGCAAGCCTCCCACAGACAGACCAAGTAAGTTACTCTTCTTAGGAGGAGTCTCGAATCTCGAGTAGCTCATGCTAGCCTCACTTTGAACTTTTTTTTTTTTAAATTGAACTTATCCACCAGAGTGGAAATAATGTCTGTACAAAAGCAAACGTTTGTTACTATAACTTCTGCGTCACAATGAAAATCTAAACAGTTTTTTTTAAAACAGTCAACTCAGTCAAAACCCACTACTTCAGATTCAATAGCTTCTTTGAAGCCGCAGTAACACTTTAATATGGTTAAGACTCGAATGCAGAAATTTGCTTGGTTGGAAGGCTAATTAAGCCTCCAACTTGCTCGAGTAGAATTACAAAAAGGGCAAAACTGTGTTTTTCACAGAGACATGGTCCCCTGGAATCACCAACATCGGGCAGCTGTTAAGAATACTTAGAGTCCTGAGATAAAAAGGAATCCAGGCATCCTTAGACAGTCCTTCTGTTGTCCTTTCTTCCCGATCAGCGATTTGTAGATGTGTGGGATGACACCACCACCAGCAATCGTAACCTTGATCAGAGAGTCCAACTCTTCACCTCCGCGGATAGCAAGTTGCAAGTGACGTCTTTTGATGCATTTCCTGCCAATTCAAGTACCTCTGCGGTGAGGAACTCCAGGACGGCTGCGCTGTACACAGCAGCGGTCGCGACCACACGTCCCTGGCTGGTTGTCCTAGATTTCGGGTGTCATGAATACAGCCCACAGGGAACTGCAAGCCAGCTCACTGGGAGCGGGAAACCGCCTTTGTCTTGGCCTTTCCGGAGTCCTTTCCAGCCTCACTGCCAGCCATCTCGGACTGTGCTCAGACAAGCGAGGAAGGGATGAGGCCAGGGGGATGCTCGGCGAGATCCCGGCGCCCACTCCTCCGGCGTACGGTGATTCAAACTGCCCAGTTTGAACTTTTGATCCTCCTGTCCTTACCCTCCTGAGAGCTAGGATGACAGGCGTGAGCCACTCTGTTTCCGTATCCTCTGAGGGATTGGACTCAAAGCTGTGTGCATGTTAAGCATTCACTCTACCAATAGTGTTGCATTTCAAGACCCCAGGAATGCATTCTGGATTACATATCACTTTCTGTAAGTGTAGCAAAACACCAATGCAGCAGGCGGAACGAACTCCTCAACATTTCTAATAAAAGGTAACAGATACAGTAGGCACTTTGTAATCTTGTCAGTTTCTTCAAATCCAGTTTTTTTCCTATACAAATATTACATCTGAGCTTTCTATACCAAAAAACTGTCCACTCCAGCAAACATGAGACTAAGTGCCCTTGAACTGGAGAATGTCAGCTTTCCTCACGTCACCATATTTTCTTAATAGCTTTCAATGGCTGCACCCCGTGAGACTGTGAGGTTGTTGACTACCTGATTGCATGCCGTGTCAGGAGGCGGGCATGTGGCAGACGGTCTGCTGTCACACCCCTGGCCCCTCGGCACTCTATGTCTGCACACTCTTGGCATCTGTATGGCTTCAAAGGGAGAGAGAGAAGGGTGAGAGAATCAATAGTTCCCGTAAGGTGGCTGGCAGCAGTGAGTGGGTGGATGCCGTCTGTACCTCCCTCAGCTCTGAGAGCGATGCCTCAGCGATCTGAGCTCTCTCTGTTGCCCACATTCTTCACTGTCTGGCCCCCTCTTCTTGCCTCACCACTTCTCCGGTGGTGTTGTCTGCTTCTGGTGTTGTCACTTCCTTGTTGTCTGAATCCACTTCTGTTGTAAGCCAAAAGAAGACACCCTAGTACCTACTGGTTGTAGAGAGTAAATCTTCTACCCTCAGCGTGTAGAAGTCAGTCAAGCCAGGAGTCCCTAATTTTAGGGTTTCGAGAGCGTCCATGTGCCTGACCACAAGGTTATTCCTTGCCTTTGCCTTTATACCAATGTGTGTGTGTGTGTGTGTGTGTGTGTGTGTGTGTGTGTGATGAAGTGTGCATGCTTCAGTGGTTATGTGGCCTGTCAGAGGACAATCTTATGGTGTTGGTTCTCTCCATCCACCTTTGCCCCATGTTTCAGGGATTGAAATCAGGGTTTGAACAGTGAGCCCTCTTACCTACTATGATGTCTCACTCAGGATATCCAGTTTGTGTGGTGAGGATATCCAGTTTGTGTGGTGAGAGTTCTTATCCACCGTGCTGTCTCACTGGCCACTTTTGCCTTTTTTTTTTTTTAAAAAAAATCTCTATCCCACTGGTTTCATCCTAGAAATCACTTTTCTGTTTTTATTTCTTTTCTTTTTGAATGTGTCTATGTACTTGGAGATGGTTCTCATTATTTAACTTTCCCACCTACTTACTTTTAATGTTTCGGGCTGTCCGTTTTAGCTATCTAACAATTACCAGCAAAATTTAGCATCTTACATAATTACAACAAGCCCTTACCATCTCACAGCTGGGGTGTCCCTGCTCGGAGTCTGTCACAAGAAGGAGCCCTGCCTGTTAGGTAGTTGGGACTGGTGTCCAATTGAAAGAGCTTTGCTTCTAAACTCAGTCTCCTGCTGACTGAAACGCTCTGGTCTCTGGTCACACAGGCCTCTGTGTAGGTTATCTTTGTGGCATAATATTAGCTGATGATGTGGGACGGATTATGAGACGCTCAGTGAGGCATGTTTCAGATTAACTAAGGGAGGAGATCTACTCTGAGGTTGGTAGCATCTTCCAAATGTCTAGGACAAAGAGAAAAGGGAGAAAGAGAGTGGAATTCTCCTCTCTCTGATGCCCAGTTTCTCCAGATGTGAGCCAGCTATTGCTACCGAAGCCTGGAGCTGCTCCTGCTGTATGCTTTTTCCATCAAGACAGACTGAGCCCTCAAATCATAAGCCAAAGCAAACCCCTCTTAAGTGGCTTCTTAGCAGGACACAATGACAAGAGACAAGTGAGGAATGCAGGCTGCTGTAAGGAAACACCATGGGCTGGGTAACTTAATGAGCCAAAATTTAGAAGTCTAGGGTCAGGACGCTGGTGACTCCGATGTGTAGCGAGAGCTCATGCCTTGTGCATTGTTACTTTCCAACTGTGCCCTTTCATTACCTTTGCTCGCTGTGAGAATGGTGAGAAGTACGGCTCTCTCTGTTGTACGTTGTTATTATTATGATTACATTTTTGTGGTGCTGTGACTCAAGCCTATGTCCTCATGTATGTTAGGTGAATTTTTTTTACCATTGAGCTGTATTGCCTAGCCTCTTCCTCTTATAAGCAATCAGGGTCTCATTATAATAATCTCATTTATACTTGATTACCTCCACAGAGGACTTTCCTACAAGTGTCATCAAATTGGGAATTAGACCTTTCAGGGAGGAGAGACCGAGTTAGGTCTGTGAACTGAGAGGGAGAGAGAACAAGCCAGAGATCATATAGATAGAACCTGCAAAATGTTTCCAACCTAATCTTGGAAGGACATCCTGTTATTCCTTTCTCTTTCTCCCTTCCTCTTTCACTCCCTCTCTGTCTCTGTGTCTGTCTGTCTGCCTCCCCCACCCCCTCACATACACCTTAGAAATGAGTCTGTAAGTTTAGGGCACACTCATGAGGAGAGGGCTCTAGGATGAGCCCTGCGAGAAAACTCCCACAGCAGTCTACTATGTGTAGAAGCATTTCTTGGTGTCCTTGCTAGTCCTCTGGGTCTTCCTCAGCTGAAACAGACAGTTGACAACTGCCCCACCACAGGCACATGATACTAATGAGAACAGAGAGTCCACAGGACACAATTTTATTTGCTTTCCTGATTATTAGCCATAACCCAGATCAAGTTTTTATTTTTTTAAACCTCTTTAAGATTATTTTAAGAAGAAAGACACCTAGAGGCCCACCCACAGCTCCATCATGGGGTGTACGAAGACAGAGGACACCCAGAGACCTGTCAGCTGCATGGACCACATGCAGCGGGAGCCACTACAATGCACAAGTCTATGGTGGACAGATGGGAGAGAGAGAGAGAAGGAACAGCTTGAGCATAATGAAGAGAGACGTAACTGGAGATGTGAAGGTGAGGAGGAGGAGCCTGCTGTGAGTGGCCAGCCCTGCCACCTGAGGCCATTGTGAAGTCCCAGCCCCTGCTGCTGTTGAGAACCATGTCTGGTCTATGTCCACACAGCAGCAGGGGTCTATGCTGATGTCTGCGACTCATATTGCCACCAAAGGCTGTGTGGATGTCCCTGGCTGGGCTTCCACCCAGGACCATGTTGATGAACAAGAACTGTATAAATTTGGCTCTGCCTCTCATTAGCTGGAGCATTTGGAATAGAGCTGAATCTGGAGGTGTTAGTGCAGGTGAGCTGGCCCCAAGGGCGTGCGAGCAGGAGGGCTGTCCCTGCCTCTTGCTGGATGCAGCAGCACTGGGTGAGCCAGCCAGGGCAGTGCTAGAGTGTGTCCTGGTGGTGTAGGTGCAGGAGAGCTTGTAGGCTGACTAGCTCAGCTACCACCGAGGCCCAGATGCAGGGCTATGAGTTAGTCTCTCCCCAACATCTACCCTATCTATGACCTGCTGGAGTATGAAAAAGGGTTGGTACTGCAGATCGAAAGCTGCAGTGTCTCTATCAGGACAACGGCAGAATAGCCGAGAAGAGTCCTGGTGAGCATCTGGTATTGACGATACAGAAGTGACTATGCAATATGGCCATGTGAAGATGTATGAGCCACACACTTAGGCCATACATTCCCACGTATTAGAGTTTTAACAACTATATTAAAGATGGATAAATCAGATAAGATCTATTCTCATGTTTAATATATTATGTGCAATTAATAACCAATATAACACGATTCATGAATTCATTACACACATTGTACTGTCTTTACAAACCAGTGTACATTTTACATACGCATGTTTACCTTAGTTTCAACCACCCACATAACATACACACAAGCTAATGGCCATGTACGGCTGCAGTTAACCTTTGGCTAGTATGGGTCTTATGTTTATAGAGGCTATAAACTTACACGATTGCCTATGAGATTCAATAGTGGTGTGTGTGTGTGTGTGTGTGTGTGTGTGTGTGTGTGTGTGTGTGTGAAAATTAAAGGCTGTCATCCATAGATAACAACTCAAATTTTATAATATTTTCAAGAGCCAGCATTGATCGAGCACTGCTGGTTAATGTAGGTGCTGATTCCTGAAGGCACCATAGGACAATAGATAGGTAAGTATCTGAAGACCAACGCCACAAGATTGTACTCGAGAACATTTCCAGACTGCGATTAAAGGTTGTCAGTGACCTAAGATCTATGAGTTCCATGGCCCCACTTATACCAACTTCTCTCCTGCAACCTTCAATAGGCATTTACTGATCCACTCAAGGTCAAGAATAAAGGGAATACTAGTAAAATCCATTAACGGGAGAACAAGCCACTTGGGCTGTGTGAATCTGATGAGGAAGCTGTATCCCAGTCAAGGGTATTACAAACTGAGAACCTGGCTGAAAAGGGACACGCAGATCAATTTATGGAACCATTGAGCAAAGCTGCTTTTCAAAGAGCACTTACCGACTTCTGACAAAACAAAATCCGCACAACAGGCATTGTTCCAGGGGAGGGAAAGCCAACAGCAAGGGCTTCCAAAAAACATGAGCATGTGCTTACCCAGAGAGCATCATCTCTCTCACTTCCCGTGGAACCATGCAGACTTGATTTGAAAGATGGAGTAACCAGGCCGGCCTTCTGAGGCCAAGGTCAAGTCCCAGCCACTGCTGCTGCTGAGGACCATGTCACAAAGATCAGATTTGAAGAGTAAACAAATGGCGGATGGATGGAGACCCAGGTATGTTGCAACTTGGTACATCTGTCTGGTGACTTAAGGGATAATGTAGAATGAGGCTGATTGGTAGCCTGCAGGCGCTCATGGTGACTTAGTCATCTCAGCATTCTTTCCCAGTTGTGTCAGTCCCACTTTTTAAGCTCACTAACATTCTCGTCCCTTGGGCCCTTGGCTATTTCCTTACTTGTTGTGGCAACTGGATTTACCTGGGTACCACCCAGTAGCGCTCCACTTGTCCCTGCTGTGCATTTTCTGCAGGCCTCCTTGGGCTTTCCTCAATGCATTTGCGATGTGGTGGGGTCAGAACAGCCTCAGGTAGATGAATCAGAGTTGGGGATGTGTAGGAGTCAGTGCTCTGCAGTTTTTGAAGTGAACTGTGGTTTGCATGAGAGGGAAGATGGCAGAAGAACTGTACTTCCTTTTTCCTGTGGAGATGGATCGCCTCAGCCTGCCTTAGAAGATGATGCAAGGGGATGGGGTGAGCACACTTGTGTCTAAGTGTGGCCAACTCCCTACTACAGTTCCCTCTCCTCGTTATTTTTCCCTTTGCCTCGTCTCTGCTTCCCGTGTCTCTTTATGTCTAATAAATTCGTGACCCAAGACACGAGAATCAGAGTTAGCACTGAGCTGGGGGCAATAGATTATAAGTCATTAGCTATGAAAATGTGCATGAGACTTTTTAAGACATGGTAGAACACAAAAAGAAAGAGATCACTGATTTTTTTCCAGACAGGGTCTTGTTATGTCACCTACGCTATCCCTAAACTTCGAGATTCAAGTAATCCTCTTGTCCCAGCCTTGCCAGCAGATGTATGCCTGACTTTTATTAACATTGAAAAAATTTTTAAAGAAGTGATAGTTGAATGTGTTGGGTTAAATAAGGTACACTACTAAAATTAATTTTTATTTGTTCATTTCGCATTTTAAGAAGTAGCTCAAGTGTTTCCCCAGCTACAATTTGACTGGAATTGTAGACTCTACCTCTGACCTGTTTAACATTTCAGTACAACACTGAGTAGTCTCCCATAGCTTCTTGTACTTTAAAAAGACTTATTTTAAAGAAACCATTTTTGACTGATATATATATACATACATATATATACATATATATATATACACACATACATATATATGTGTATGTGTGTGTATCTCTGTGTGTCTTTATATGTGTGTTTGTGTGGGTCTCTGTGTATATTTGTGTCTATCTCTGTGTATGTGTTTTTCTGTGTATGTTTGTATGTGTATATTTGTGTGTGTATGTGTGTGTGTGTGTATGTGGGTATGTCTCTCTGTGTATGTCTGTGTGTGCATGGGTATGTCTCTCTGTGTATATCTGTGTGTGTGTCCTTATATGTATATGTGTGTATGTGTGTATATGTGTGTGTGTATGTGTGTGTGTGAAGTATCTATGTGTCTCTCTCTCTATGTGTGTCTCTTTCTGTATATGTTTATATTTGTGGGTGTGTGTGTATGTGTATGTCTCTGTATGTGTGTGGATGTGCTTATGTGTGTCCATGTATGTGTATAAGTATGTATGTGGATGTATCTCTGTGTATCTGCATGTATCTTGGTGTGTCTATATATGTGGGTTTTTTTGTTTATCTGTTGTGTGTATATGTTTGTGTATGTGTCTGTATGGATGTCCCTATATGTGTCTTTGCATGTGTCTATATATGTGTGTGTGTATGTGTATAGGTGTGTGTCTGTTGTGTGCTGAGATGTGTGTGTGTGTATGTGTATGTATATCTATATATGTACATCTATATCTGTGTGTGTATATGTGTGTCTCTTTATGTGTACATGTATATATGTGTGTGTGTTTATATCTCTGTGTGTAAGATGTGTCTGTTTATTTGTGTCTGTGCATGCATATATGTGTGGATGTGTGTATGTCTGGGTCTGTTTGTGTATATGTGTGGTGCTTGTGTCTCTGTATGAGTGTGTGTCTGTGTGTATATCTCTATGTATATACATGTGTGGATGTCTCTGTATGTGTGGATGTCTCTGTATGTGTGGATGTCTCTATGTGTGTCTCTGTATGTATATACATGTGTTCATATGTGTATGAATGTGTATGTTGCTGTATGTGTGTATGTATCTCTGTGCGTATATATGTATAGCTGTATGTATCTCTCTGTGTCTGTGTATATGAATCTGTGTGTGTGTGTGTGTGTGTATCTCTGTGTTTGCGTGTGGGTGTGTCTGTGTGTGGGTGTCTGTGGGTGTTCTGTGTCTTAGTGAGGGATTTAATGCTGTGAACAGACACTATGACCAAGGTAACTGTTATAAGGTTGACATTTAATTGGGGCTGGTGTAATGGTTTGCATTTGGTTGGCCTAAGGAGTGGCACTATTAGGTGTGACTCTGTTGGAGTAAGTGTGTCACTATGGATGTGGGCTTTAAGACCCTCATTCTAGCTGCCTGGAAGTGAGTATTCTCTTAGCAGCCTTCAGTTAAAGGTGTAGAACTCTCAGCTTCTCCTGCCCGAGGCCTGCCTGGAGATAACTGCACATACTGCCATGCTCCTACCCTGATGATAATGGACCGAACCTCTGAGCCTGTAAGCCAGCCCCAATTAAATGCTGTCCTTTTTAAGACTTGCCTTGGTCATGGCGTCAGTTCACAGCAGTAGAACCCCAACTAAGACATCTGGCATTCTACTGCTTTCCAAGTCTGAAGTCTCAAAATCCACATTCTGCCAAACAAAAGCAGAGCAGACCTATCACAGCAGTAACCCAGTCCCTGGTACCAACTTCTGTCTTAGCTAGGGTTTTACTGCTGCACAGTGCAGGAGGAGCTGAGAGTTCTACAGCTACATATGAAGGCTGCTAGCAGAAGACTGGTTTCCAGGCAGCTAGAATGAAGGTCTTAAAACCCACACCCACAGTGATAGAGCTACCCCAACAAGGTCACACCTATTCCAACAGGGTCACACCTTCTAATAGTGCCACTCCCTGGACCCAGCATATACAAACCATCACACTCTGTATGTGTGTATATAGGCGTGTGTGTGTCTGTGTATATCTATACTTGTGTCTCTATGTGAGTGTGTGTGTCTATGTGTGTGTGTGTGTGTGTATGTCTGTGTATGGGTGTGTATACATTAGTGCAGATGCCTGTAGAGGCTAGAGGTGTTCCATTCCCTGGATCTGATGTTACAGGAAGTTGTGGGTTGCTTGGTGTGTGTGTGTGTGTGTGTGTGTGTGTGCACTCAGAACTGGATTTGGGTCTCCTGCTAAGTAGTGCCCACTGTTAAGCACTGAGGTCTGTCTCCAGCATTCCTATGGTTTCTTTGAGATTTTAGTCAGTACTGCTGTGAGTAAGCTATAGTTTCAAGTCATGGTCATGCTTTCACTGGGGTCCAAAAGCATCCCGTGAACAAACTGACTACTTGGATTCTTTCGAATGATCGTGGACTATGAACACAATATTTTTTTTTTCTGGGACAAAGGATTCTTATGTAGCGTAGGCTGGCCTGAAACTCAGCCTTTCTCTGTCTCCGGAGCTCTGGGTTGACAGGCATGTAACACCACACATTAAGTTTGCAGGTTAGGCTTGCAGTTAAACTACAAATGAGTTCATCTCTGTTTGATGCTTTGCTCCACAGACTGAAGTAAATGCAATAGATGTTGAAGAGGCTAATAGATTTATAAGCATTAATTTCCTGGTGTATTTTATTATATGCATTTCAATGCTATAATTGAATATCTATCTAAAACATACAGCCTAAGGTTCAGCTTGTGCGTTTTTCTTTTCACCTCCATTATCAATTATGGGTTGCAATTTGGTGGCTAAATTAAATTTATTGCAGGATTTTGCACTGCTGTTGTGTCTGGCAGTTCCATGTGGCTTTTTTATCCAGGGTATTTCATTTCCAAATCGTCTTATTAAAAACTCACGCATGTGATGTTGACTGTGAGCATGACTCAGGGCAAGTCAAAGAGCTGTGGATTTTATTCTGGTCAATAAAAAGATCTGCTTCACACTCATAGTCCCTCTCTTGAAATTTTCGGTCTGGCTCAATGGAAATGTTGTCAAATTGGTTTGGTGAGAGTTGCTGAAAGGGCAAGTGTTGAGCATATCCCTAGTTAAGAGGGAGGGTGAACTGTCAGCTCCAGCTGAGTGGAAGGGGAAGGAAGCAGACTTTAAGAAGACAGAACGTCAGTAGTTTTAAAATAGCAAATCAAACGTACTTGACGTGGCTCCAGCCAGAAAAAGATTTTTCAGTTTAGCTGTAAGTCATCACGAGAGCAGAGGATATTATTTATGCTTTGATAATCAGCTAATCGCTAAAGGGAATCACAAAACACCCTGCTTAGACTTTTGAAATACAAAGCAACACTGTTTATTACCACACAGGACTCGAAGATGACCACCCTACAGACATCTCTCTGTGTCTGTCCTATAGCGAGAGTCAGAGGTGAGTTTCTGTATGTCATGGCAAATAGACATTTCCATTGTTTCTAGACTAATTTTGTTTTCTTTGAAATCTTGTTTCTTTTCTTCTCAAATGAAAAAAATTAATGTAGAAAAACAATTCTACCGGTAGATTCATTATGATAAGACAGGAATTAATTAGAAGTTAAAGAAACACTCACATCTGGAATAATATTAAATTTTGTTCAAAAGCACAGATAGGCAGAGTGGTAGGATGATGAGTAAACCATTTATCTCAAGCTATCCCTGCAAGCTGGGCAAGCAGCTCTGTGGCCTGGCCCTGTGTGCAGTCACCACCACAGCACAAAATCCCTAGTCACATTCGCATCCCACAGGTATCTCTCAGTGCCAAAGACTGTCATTGCATCAATGAGTTGGACTTTAAATATTTAGTGGCAATTGGGATGGCATTACTAAGGGCCTTGTCAACCTTGTTTGGGATCAAGGACCAAAGCCACAGTTGTGCCCAATCTTGGTTTATGATAAACATCCATTACAACTCAGGGTTAACAGCTTTCACAAAATAGGGTCATTTGCCAACATCTTATGATTATGAGAGACAGGCTATCATAGGCAGAAAATAGAAGAGAAAATGAACACTCTCTGCTAATCAATACAACCTATCCTATTAACATCCAATATCACCATGCCATCTACTTTTGAAGATAATAGTGATTAAAGGGATGATATCAATGCTGATAGCACTGGAGACTGAACCAGAATACCTGGAATATTTAGCTTGGGGTCTGTGCCTTGTAACAGTTGGACTTACTTCCAGCTGAACTAGCACCATTGAAAATGCTATCTTTTTTCCACTGGATGGTTTTGGCTCCTTTATCAAAGATCAAGTTACCATAGGTGTGTGGGTTCATTTCTGGGTCTTCAATTCTATTCCACTGATCTACCTGCCCATCTCTACATGGTATGTATGTATACCAATACCATACAATTTTTTTTATTATCACGATTGCTATGTAATACAGCTTGAGGTCAGAGATGGGATTCCCATAGAAGTTCTTTTATTGTTGAGGATAGTTTTCACTGTCCTGGGATATTTTGTTATTCCAAATGAATTTGAAAATTGATCTTTCTAACTCTATGAAGAATTGAATCGGAATTTTCATGGAGATTGCATTGAATCTGTAGAATGCTTTTGGCAATGTGGCCATTTTTACTACATTAATCCAGCCCATCCATGAGCATGGGAGACCGTCCTGTCTTCTGAGATGATCTTTGATTTCTTTCTTCAGAGACTGGAAGTTCTTGTCATACAGATCTATCACTTGCTTGGTTAGAGTCACACCGAGGTATTTTTTGTTATTTGTGACTATTGTGAAGGATGTCATTTCACTAATTATTTGCTCAGTCTTTTTATCCTTTGAGTAAAAGAAGTCTACTAATTTGTTTGAGTTAATTTTAAACCCAGCCACTTTACTGAAGGTGTTTATCAGGTTTAGTAGTTCTCTGGTAGAACTTTTGGGGGTCACTTAAGTATATTATTATATCACCTGAAAACAGTGATATTTTGACTTCTTCCTTTCCAATTTGAATCCCTCTGACTTCCTTTTGTTGTCTGACTGCTCTGGCTAGGACTTCAAGTACCATATTGAATAAGTAGGGAGAGAGTGGGCAGCCTTGTCTACTGCCTAATTTTAGTGGGATTGCTTCAAGTTTCTCTCCACTTAGTTTGATGTTGGCTACTGGTTTGTTGTATGTTGATTTTACTATGTTCAAGTATGGGCCTTGAATTCCTGATCTCTCCAAGACTTTTATCATGAAGGAGTGTTGAATTTTGTCAAATGCTTTCTCAGAATCTGATGAAATGATCATGTGGTTTTTTCCTTTGGTTTGTTTATATAGTGGGTTACTTTAATGGATTTCCATATACTAAACATCCTTGAATCCCTGGCATGAAGCCTACTTTGTCATGGTCAAAGATCGTTTTGATGTTTTCTTGGATTAGGTTTGCAAGAATTTTATTGAGTACACTGGCATCGAGATTCATAAGGGAAATAGGTGTGAAGTTCTCTTTCTTTGTAGGGTCTTTATGTGGTTTAGGTATAAGTATACTTGTGGCTTCAAAGCATGAACTGTGTAGGATTCCTTCTGTTTCTATTTTGTGAAATAGTTTGAAGAGTCTTCAATTAGGTCTTCTTTGAAGATCTGGTAGAATTTTGCAATAAACCAATCTGGTACTGGGCTTTTTTTGGTTTGGAGACTTTCGGTGACTACTTCTGTTTCTTTAGGAGTTATGGGACTGTTTAGATGGTTTATCTGATCCTGATTTAGCTTTGGTACATGGTATCTGTCTAGAAAATTGTCCAATTGTCCATTTCATCCAGATTTTCCAGTTTTGTTGAGTATAGGCTTTTGTAGTATGATCTGATAACTTTTCACTTTCCTCAGTTTCTGTTGTTATGTCTCTCTTTTCATTTCTTATGCTGTTAATTTGGTTACTATCTCTGTTCCCTCTCATTAGCCTGGCTAAAGTTTATCTATCTTGTTGAAATTCTCAAAGAACCAGTTCCTGGTTTTGTGGATTCTTTGTATTGTTCTATTTGTTTCTACTTGGTTGATATCAGCTCTGAGTTTGATTATTTCCTGCTGTCTATGCCTCTTCTGTAAATTTGTTTCTTTTTGTTCTAGAGCTTTTAGGTGTGCTGTCAAGCTGCTAGTGTATGCTCTCTTCATCTTTTTGCAGGCACTCAGAGCTAAGACTTTTCCTCTTAGCACTGCTTTCATTGTATCCCATAAGTTTGGGTATGCTGTGCCTTCATTTTCATTAAATTCTAAAACGTCTTTAATTTCTTTCTTTATTTCATTCTTGACCAAATCGTCATTGAGTAGAGCATTATTCAGCTTCCATGTGTATGTGGGCTTTTCTGTTGTTTTTGTTGTTATTGAAGACCAGCCTTAGTCTGTGGTAATATGATAAGATGCATGGTATGATTTCAATCTTCTTGTATCTATATTGAGGTCTCTTTTGTGACCAATTATATCATCAATTTTTGAGAAGTTATCTGAGGTGCTGAGAAGAAGATTTATTCTTTTGTTTTAGGATGAAATTCTATAGAAGTCTGTTAAATCCACTTGGTTCATAACTTCTGTTAGTTTCTCTGTGTCTCTGTTTAGTTTCTGTTTCCATGATGTGTCCATTGATGAGAGTATTGTGTTGAAGTCTCTTACTATTATTGTATGTTGTTCAATGTATACTTTGAGCTTTAGTAAAGTTTCTTTTATGAATGTGGGTACTCTTGCATTTGGAGCATAGATGTCCAGAATTGTGAGTTCATCTTGGTAGGTTTTTCCTTTGATGAGTATGAAATGTCCTTCCTTATCTTTTTTTTTGATAACTTTTGGATTAAAGTCAGTTTTATTTGATATTAGAATGGCTACTCCACTTTGATTCTTGGGATCATTTTCTTGGAAATTTTTTCCCAGTCTTTTACTCCTAGGTAGTGTCTGTCTTTGTTACTGAGGTGAGTTTCCTGTATGCAGCAAAATGCTGGATCCTGTTTATATATTTATTCTGTTAGTCTATGTCTTTTTATTGGGGAATTGAGTCCATTGATTTTGAGAGATATTAGGGACCAATGTTTCCTGTTATTTTTGTGGTTAGAGTTGGAATTGTGTTTGTGTGGCTATCTTCTTTTGGGTTCGTTACAAGGAGATTACTTTTTTGCTTTTTCTATGGTGTAATTTCCTTCTTTGTGTTGGTGTTTTACATCTATTATCCTTTGTAGGGCTGGATTTGTGGAAAGATATTGTGTAAATTTGGTTTTGTCATGGAATATTGTGTTTTCTCCATTTACGGTAATTGAGAGTATTGCTGGGTATAGTAGTCTGGGTGGGCATTTGTGTTCTCTTAGGGTCTGTATGAGATCTGGCCAGGATCTTCTGGATTTCATAGTCTCTGTTGAGAAGTCTGGTGTAATTCTGATAGGTCTGCCTTTATATGTTCCTTGACTTTTTCCCCTTACTGTTTTTAATATTCTTTCTTTGTTTTGTGTATTTGTTGTTTTGATTATTATGTGATGATAGGAGTTTCTTTTCTAGTGCAATTTGTTTGGAGTTCTGTAGGCTTCTTGTATGTTTATGGGTGTCTCTTTCTCCAGGTTAGGGAAGTTTTTCTATAACTTTGTTGAAGATATTTACTGGCCCTTTAAGTTGGGAGTCTTCACTTTCTTCTATACCTATTATCCTTAGGTTTGATCTTCTCATTGTGTCCTGGATTTCCTGGATGTTTTGGGTTAGGAGCTTTTTGTTTCTTGCATTGTCTTTGACTGTTGTGTCAATGCTTTCTATGGTATCTTCTGCCTCTGAGATTCTCTCTTCTATCTCTTGTATTCTGTTGGTGATGCTTGCATCTATGACTCTTTATCGCTTTCCTAGGTTTTCTATCTCCAGGGCTGTCTCCCTTTTTGATTTCATTTTTTTTCTATTTCCATTTGTAGTTCCTGGAAGATTTTGTTCAATTCCTGCACCTGTTTGGTTGTATTTTCCTGTAATTCTTTAAGGAATTTTTGTGTTTTCTTTTTAAGGGCTTCTGTTTGTTTACCTGTGTTCTCCTGTATTTCTTTAAGGGGGTATTTATGTCCTTTGTAAAGGACATCATGATGAAACGTGATTTTAAATCCAAATATTGCTTTTCCAGTATGTTGGGATATCTAGTATTTGCTGTGGTGGGAGAACTGTGTTCTGATGATGCCAAGTAGTCTTGGTTTCTGTTGCTTAGATTCTTTCACTCGCTTCTAGCCATCTGTTTATCTCTGAATTTAGTTTGTCTTGCTGTCTCTGACTGGAGCTTGTTTCTCCTGTGAACCTGTGAGCCTCTGAGCCTCTGAGCCTGTGAACCTGTGATCTTAGGAGAGAGCACTCCTGGCATACCAGCTCTCTGCTGGCACGTTTTGCATCTGAGAGCTGTGGGAAAGCCCCATCTCTGGGCATAGATGGAGATGGGAAGGGTCCTCTCCTATGTTGCCTTGTGGCTCTCGTGCTCTAGGCGCTCCTGGTGTGTTTCTCCTCGGACAGTTAATGGAGAGAATGTGGAGTCCCACCTGTGGGCTGTGAGCTTAGGACGGAGAGTGCCCCTGGCGTACCAGCTCTCTGCTGTCAGGTTTTGTGTCTGAGGGCTGTAGAACAATCCCAGCTCTGGGCAGAGGTGGAGACTGGGAGTTTTTAAATGCATTGGCCTTCAAAATTTTTATGAGGAAAGGTTGGTCAGGGTGAGTGGGAACATGAGAACCAGGTGGGGGAAGAGGAGCCAGGAGACTTGAAGGAGAACAGGGGCATCAAAGAACATAGGAAAATGCTAAGTTCAGTGATAGAGAATATGTTTACTTCTGATCTCTGAAAGCCCATGTAAATTATAAGAATTATGGCATATAGAGCAAGGTGCAGATGGAAGCGAGGTGCTGGCGGGTGGTAGGCACGTGGGCAGAGAACCAACAGACACCTTTCCTACCAAGGCTACTGCTAAGGGCTTCTTCATGAGACACCTCCTCTGACCCTACAGAACAGTACTAGCGCTTGAGCATATACTACTTTTAACATGAAGTTCCAGAAAACCCTTTATTTTTCCTTTACAATAATTCTGTAATAGACAAATGGGTCTTCACGAGCTTCAAATGGCAGAGGAGTAGGGTAAGAAAACTTACCTCCAGCCCACACCACTTCCTGATATTTCTTCCCCTCCTGTGTACAAGTACTACCAGCAATTGTGGAGCAGTGAAAGACCCCTGGTTCCCAGTTGAGGAGGCTTGAACCCCAGAGACCCTGAAGGGATGGTAGGCGTTTCACCCGACTCCCAGGAAACCAGGGCAGTCACTAGCCTACAGTTCCCCATAGATTTGTAACAGTCAGTCATGTAAAGGCAATGCTCCAAGACCCTTCACTGGTAGAGGACGTGACCACAGGTCATGTAGCCTCAAGACAGAGCTCCATTATAATGAGGTGCCTCAAGGTCTGGAGGCTTAGCCAGTGAATTTCTCTTCCCAGACACTCCTCGTTGCAAAAGGCATTTAATCTCAGGCCCACGCTGAGAAATGGAGTATGGTTTTTCTCACCCACTTTCTGCCATGATAATAAACGCCCCCAAACCACGGACTGTCTCTTTTCATCGGGATCTGCAGTAGGGAGCCACAGAGAAGGCCCTCACTTACAGAGCTGGTGTCTAATCTCCCAAAGTAAGCCTCCCTGAACTCCCAGCGTCGACCATTAAGCTCAAGCCACCATTGTTCAGCCAAGTACTCTCCTCTCAGGACCAGCTGGAGCTCCCTCTCTTTTCCCTCGGCCCAGGTCTAGATCCAGACCCACAGACCCCCACTCTGTTGTCAGCTTTTCCACAGCACCCCGGCAATGTCTGGATGCCCAAGAGGCTGAGAACCAGATGGCTGGTCCTCCTTGCAGGCCCAGGGACCCCCGAACCAGCTCCAGTTGTGTCCCATGTTCAGACTGTGCTTCCCCACCTCGGGAGTTGAGTTCTGCGGCGTGGGGTAAGCATGGTCAAACTACCCGTGTCCAGCCTCCCCTAGCAGCTAGAGCCCCGAGGTAGAGCAGACACTGGACCACAATTATCCTACAAGCAATTGGGAATATCTTTCCTATATGTATAATACTTTTAGATACATTTAACGTATTTCCGTTTTGATTTGCTCTGTTCTGGTTTGAAACAGGGTTTCTCTGAATAGTCCTGGTTCTGTAGACCAGGCTTGCCTTAAATTCAGATATCCGCCTCCGGTTGCTTCCCAAGTGTTGAGATTAAAGGCACATGCTACCGTACTCGGCATCATTTAACACTTTAAGTGTGGATGGATGGAATTATTGAGGCACACAAGTCATTGAACATAAACATGAAACTACTTTCTAAAAAAATCTCTTTCTCCTAAGTGTGACTTGACATTCACACTCTTTGGTTAGGTTATATGTAGCTTCTTTTGTGAAATCTGTCTTTAGTGTCACTGTAACTTTCAGTCAGTCAGTAACTTGGTTTTGCTATTAACGTTCTATTTGTTTTAAAGTTGTCTTTTTTGTTTGTTTGTTTCCTTTATCATGTATTCACTTTACTTCCCATTTGCTGCCTTCCCTCCCGTTCCCTCCCCCACAATCTTTCCTCTTCTCCCCTTCTCCTCTGAGAGGGTGGAGCGCTGCCCCCCTCCCCCAGGTATTTTCCAACCCCGGCGCATCAAATCCCTGCAGGGCTAGGTGCATCCTTTTCCATTAAGGCCAGACAGAGCAGGCTAGCTAGAAGAAGGAATTTCACGGAGAGGTAGCAGCTTTAGGGATAGCCTCCACTCCAGCTGCTTGGGACCCACATGCAGACTGAGCTGCACATCTGTTACATATTTGTGATGGGCGGGGGTGGGGCAGTGGATTCTAGGTTGAGCCTGTATATGGTCTTTGGTTGGTGGTTCAGTCTCTGAGAGTCCCCCACAGGTCCAGGTTAGTTAACTCTGTTGGTTTTCCTGTGGCGTTCTTACCCGCTTCTGAATTGTTCAGTCCTTCCCCAAACTCTTCCGTAAGAGTCCCTGAGCTCCATCCAATGTTTGGCTGTGAGTCTCTGCATCTGTTTTAGTCAGCTGCTGGGTGGAGCCTCTCAGAGGACAGTGATGTTAGGCTTCTGTCTGCAAGCATAACAGAGTATCATTAACAGTGTCAGGGATTGGTGTTTGCCCATGGGATGGATCTCTAGTTGGGCTGGTTATTAATTGGCCATTCCCTCAGTGTCTGCTCTACCTCCCATCCCTGCATTTCTTATAGACATGGAAATTTTGTGTCAAAAGTTTTGTGGGCAGTGTGGTGTCCCTTCATGGAGGTTCCTTCCTGGCTACAGGACATGACCTCTTCAGTTTCCATATCCCCAGTGCTGTGAGTCTCAGCTAATGTCATCCCCTTTGATTCTTGGGAGCCTTCCTTATCCCAGGTCTCTGGCACATCCTCAAGATGCCCCCAACTATTGCCAGTTGCAAGTGTTCCTGGTCCTCTGACCCTCTCTGCTGTCTCTCCCCACACTTGATCCTGAACTCTCCTACTCCCCTCCCCATCCCCTCTCCCACACAGTTCCCTCTCTCCATCTGCCTCTATGACTATTTTATTCCCCCTTCCAGGTGAGATTCAAGCATTCTATCTTGGGCTTTCCTTGTTTAGCTTCTTTGGGTCTGTGGAGTGGAGTGTAGGTATTCTGTATTTTATGGCTAATATCTACTTATCAGTGAGTACATACTGTGCTTATACTTTTGGATCTGGGTTACCTCACTCAGGATGATATTCTCAAGTTCTATCCATTAGCCTGCAAAATTAATGATGCCTTTGTTTTTAATATTTGAATAGCATTCCACTGGGTAGATGTACGACCTTTCTTTTATCCATTCGTCAGTTGAGGGACGTCTAGGTTGTTTCCAGTTTCTGGATACTATGAATAAAGCTGCTCTGAACCTAGTTGAGTAACTGTCCCTGTGGTATAGTGAGCCATCTTTTCGAATGGTCGAGAAGCACTTAAAGAAGTGTTCAAAGTCCATACTCATCAGGAAAATGCAAATCAAAATGATCCTGAGATTCCATTTAATACCTGTCAGAATGGCGAAGATCAAAAAACTCAAGTGATAGCATATGTTATTGAGGATATGGAGCAAGGGGAACTCTCCTTCATTGCTGGTGAGAGTGCAAACTTGTACAACCATTTTGGAAATCAATTTGGCAGTTTCTAAAAATCTAGGAATAGTTCTACCTCAGAACCCCCTTCTACCACTCCTGGCCCTATACCCAAACATTGTAAAGCTTAGCCTGAGTGTGGCTTCTGCTGCGGGGTCTGAGTGGGAGTGTCGTAAGTGTTTGATTAAAGCTTCATTTCTTGGTTTGTCGAACTTTCTGTTTATGAGGTCGATGAGCATAAAGAATATTTCACATACCCTTTGCAAAGTCTATCTCCATTAAGTATTGGTTAACAAGGGTTGCTCTTTTGCATACTTACATGTATTTCCCCACCGAAAAATATATTTTCTTGATTTTTCCATATTGAGTGCGGGATGTTGGCTAAGCAGTTGCTCTAGGACTCAGCTACAGCCTCAGCCCTTTGTGACAGGGTCTCAGCAAATTACCCTGGCTGGTCTTCAACACGCAATTGCCTGTTTGATAATAGCTGGTGATGCGAGTCACATCATTTATTAGTAGAATATTCTTTTCCCTTCTAGCATATACAATCATGGTAGTTCTATGAAGACGTCTACCTGTCTCAGACTTGACATATGTGTCAAACCAACCTTTCATAATTCTTACAAGGCTGGAACTTAAGTGGTGGAGGGGATCATGACTCTGCCTACCTTTGTGCTGCACCACTCTGACCTGCTACTTTCCTCCAGGTCTCTCTAGAGCTAGCACAGAGTAGATCAGAGGGGCCAGCCAAGCAGACATGAGCTAGGGAACGCAATACCATTCTTTTCTTTGTGCAGTTAACAAACTCAGAGCAGATGGTTCCCTCAGCCCCTGGGTGAAGATTTTCTACCTTGTTTCGAAGAGAGAAGGTCATTTCTTTCCCTTTCATTTGGAAATGGGTTCTCCCTATAAATATCTGCTCTAGGCTGGTGACCTTCTCCCCTCTCAATTCTGCCTTGATACAGATTGGAGAAGGGTCATGTGGTAGAGATGAGTTCGGTATTTATCTGCAATTTCTTGCCTTAAAGTCTGCAGGACAGTGTTGAAGAGATGGCTCAGTGGTTAAGATCATATATCGGTCTTCCAGAGGAGCTGTATTCAATTCCTACCACTCACATTCATGGTGTATAACAGCTAGTAACGCTATATCCAAACGGTTTGAGGCCTCTGGGCTCTGCAGGCATGTGAACACATGTGCATATGTACTCTTCTCTATCCCTGCTACCCCATACCTCACAAATTTAAATTAAAGGAAGAGGTGGTGCAGACGATATGGAGTCTGACACACATTCTAAGCCCTCCTCTCTTAGCTCTGACCCTCAGCTGGCATTGTGCATGATAAGAAAAATCCAAGTTGCGATCTCGCTTCATAACTCTAGTCAGCAGAACCAACTCTTACACTGGTCCTCTGGCCAAGACCCATTTTCTAGTTTTTCTGCATGTAGTGTCCACTAGAAAGCTGCCTTCTATGGACTACCTGGACTTCTTGCATCTGGTTAGTTTTGACTAAAGGGAGGCACAAGCAGAAGATTTGCTGAGTGGTAGATAAAGAGCCAGGAGTTTATAATTCTGATCCTCTGTTTTAGCCCAGGATTCTTGTGGGTACAGCCATTGCCTGCCTGTTTAAACCCACTATTTTTCTTTCCTCCATTCCCTCAGTGTGAGGCTTGAACAGATTCCCACTGGGGCCAGTACTTGACGGTATCATCTGGTGCTGATTCCCCCAAGCTATCCTGGTCTTTTAACCCTGTCCACGCCTCTGCAAAGATTCTCTTCATTAAAACCATTACGGTTAAATCCTTTCCTGCTGTGACCAGAACAAATCTGCTGCCTTATCCCATTAGCAAAATATCCTGAGCTCTTCAATGTCATTCCATGTATATTTAGTTAAATGGAAATGGCCATCTAATCTCATCATGGGCAGATATCAGACATATTCTAGTGGAGAAGCATTCTACAACATAACTGAATTACAAAATATCAGAGACATGAAAAGCCAAGAAAGCCAAGGAATTACTAAAGATCAGAGATTATGGTAATGAAATGCAAGGAGAAACAAGTTTATACGTTTTCCCGTAAATGATAAATATATTCGAAGGCACATGTATGTATTCACATATGCAAGATGGATGAATACAGACTGTGTGTCTCTGAGAATATGCAAGAATCCTTTGTACTAACTGTAGAGCATTTCCCAGCCCAGGTGAAACCTGCCTTACTGTGTGCCCTTTATTTCACCGTCTCCCATTTTTCTTACACACCTACAGAAAACGCCCACACACCTAGCTTTCTGTACACGAACCTGGGTTATTGCTGACTAGAGCTGAAGAAGCAGAACTGTTGGTTGAGTCAAGGGCTGTGCACAATTTACCTTTTTTTTGTATTACCAAGGGCAAAAAGCTAGCTGTTAACTTGTATGATTGGCTCTCTTGAATGGATCAAATTTAGACCCTTAGAGCTCAGGGGGTTTGCTACATTATTTGCATGCATTACTTTTTTAAGATTCTTCATGGCTAGTCTGTTCCACACCTTCCTTTTGCTGTAGGGTTCCAGGCCCACCTGCAGAGGCCTGCCTCTCTGAACTCTACTCAGCTAGAAATGCTAATTTTCTTCATAAAGGTAAAATGCTAAAATACTATTTTCCGATTCTGTCAAGTATAACCTTGCAAATACATTCAAAGCTTGAGCAAACCTTGTGGAGAAAGGAAAGTGAGTGAATATCAATGTTGAGCTGAAGCTGTGGCAAT